>NW_026442082.1:4660000-4897500 GCF_026898425.1 Galleria mellonella | reverse complement strand
GTCCAACATTGACGTTACAAAAGGATTGGTAAATGACGCTATAGGCCACATTACAGAAATTTTTTGGCCTCAGTTCCGTCGAACCTAAATGTACGAAATAGATATATCATCAGTTTTAATTGACTTTGGCACGGACGGCATGCACGTTATTTACCCTAAAGCCATACAGTTTCCAGCAAAATTCAATTATGGTACGGCTGAAAAAAGGATGTTGCCCTTAGTTTTGTCATGAGCATTCACCGTCCATAAAATGCAGGGCAGCACCGTCGACCATGCAGTAGTATATTTGGGCTCAAAATGGTTTGAGGAAGGACAAGCATACGTGGCTCTAAGTCGAGTCAAGTCTCTGGAAGGGCTATGTATTGAGGAATTAGATTGTACTAAATTATCAGGTAAGAAACCATGTAATAATGATGTACTGAATGAATTAAATAGAATGAGGAATATTCGGTAAACAATTTCACTAAATACTAAAAACAAGAAAATAAAAATCGGTAAAAAAACTTTTAAGTTAAACGGTTTTATTTTATGTGCACTGAAAACTACAAAATAAATAAATAGTTACTTACCTATCAACCTACGTAGGTGATCTCGGTCATTAATATCTCTGATGGTAGTGGTTGTCATAACATGAACCATGTCAGCGGCCGAAAGGCAGTTCATGAGAGAACACTAACACCAGGGTTTGCTTGGTAGGTAAACTAAGCAGCCCACACTATAACAAGTAGGTATTTTGACCTTCTAGTTCAGAAATATTTTAGTACTAGGCAGAATAGCTTTTAGGCATATTAGACTAAAATAAAAACGTGGGGCCCCTCTGAAATCATACCTATAGCAGAGCATATCTTATACTTTGGTAGATCATGAGCTCGGCGTTCGCTGGTGAAGCCGTAACGGCTGGTTATTGATGGTCAAAACCTCCAGTTACGATTATAGTAAGTCGATTCAGCGGACCCTGGACTCCGGAGCTATGAGGTTTCGGATGCGACCGGGATAAACCGCTAGGATGATGATGATGATGACGATTATAATAAGTCGATGCAATCCACACTTAGTATAGTAGAAAGTAATACAGAAATAGTTAATGGGCCCCACGTTTTTATTTTAGTCTAATATGCCTAAAAGCTATTCTGCCTAGTACTAAAATATTTCTGAACTAGAAGGTCAAAATACCTACTTGTTATAGTGTGGGCTGCTTAGTTTACCTACCAAGCAAACCCTGGTGTTAGTGTTCTCTCATGAACTGCCTTTCGGCCGCTGACATGGTACATGTTATGACAACCACTACCATCAGAGATATTAATGACCGAGATCACCTACGTAGGTTGATAGGTAAGTAACTATTTATTTATTTTGTAGTTTTCAGTGCACATAAAATAAAACCGTTTAACTTAAAAGTTTTTTTACCGATTTTTATTATTCTATGATCAACTTTTATCTGTTCTCTGCTGAATATAAGCCTTGGGGGGGTTTTGCCAGTAGTTGCCATGCTTGACAATCACAATTAGAATGTATATGATATTTTAAAAGGGATGCTGCGGCCTATCCTTCGCCCTCCCTTAGTCGGATTTTACGACACAAAAGGAAGGGGTGGTCAATTCTACGCCGAGACCACACAGCCATATATAAGTAAACCCTATTATTTGAAAAACAATCATTAAAATGGGTTAACAATTGCCAAAGACATCACATAACATACACACACAGAGGAACGCGAAACAAAAACCACCCTTTATGAAATAAATAAAGTGCTACATAGCAATTGTTTAACTAAAACACTCCAATCTGAATGGAGAATAAAAATAAAGCGACACACTGAATCTACAAATGGTTTTAATTTAATATTTCGTACAGTCGGACACGAATGTAAATGCTTCTGTGTTTATTGTTTACGAATGCGTACGCTGAACCCTTTTAATAAAATTTTAATTAAAAATTAACTCTCTCTATTCTTTTGTACGTTCTACCTATTATTGTTCCGGTACTGAGTTTATTTGGCCGACTGTCAATAAAAGGAATTAATTATTTATTTTTTAATAAATAAATATAGTTTATTCAGCAAACATTGTTATATTTTTTTATGCAACTTAGAATAGCAAACAAGCTGACGGCCCACCTGATGGTAAGTGGTTACCGTCGCCTATAGACATGAGCAGTACCATGGACATAACAGAGTATACAGTTTCGCCCATGATACTCCCCCCCCTGTGTTGTTATTCCTGAGGTCTTACATTTACAAAAAAGATACATACAAAGTTTTTACTCTCCTCTTAGATGGACTTCCATGGTACACGAGGAGGTTGACCTTGTAAGGCCCTATATCAGCCTTTGGTCATGGAAACGTTACTAAAACCACGTTTTCAGAGATCACATATCAGAGTCTTATATCGTTGTAGAACCTCGGAATGAAAAAGTAATACATATAATTCAGATCCATCATGGCCATAAATGGCCAGCCTCTTCGTTACCTCTAATTCCAACATGCGACGGAACCCATTGCAGTATCAGAGAGATCCCTCTTTGTTGAAGAAGGTATATTTTATTTTAATATATACTAGTAGGTAGTTCATTAATACTCAAACATGATTTCTACCACATTTGAAATTAGATGGTGCTCTAGAACAGTCCAGGACTGTTATTATTTAGTCATAATCCTATTAACTGTAACACTATAATTTCACAGTTGGCGCAAAATAAACCATATCTACACTACACCGAAACAGTTTATTAAATAACACAGTACCTGAGGAAATTCTGTACAATGTTGCAGAGCTCTAATCAGAAATAATTTACTACTATTAGTATTCGATGGTAACTCGAATTTTTCCAACGTTAAATCGAAATGTTTATGGCGGGTTGTACGGTGGTGGTACATCAGTAGCAGAAATCACTCCGAACAATTACTCAGAGCACTTCTCATGATAGATTCGGTAAAAAATGCACAGAGATGCAACATCTCTGCAGTTACAGTGGGTCGTGTTTGACAATAATTCGAGCCGCCTGACTTGAATGCGGTCTAACGGGAGAAGCTTGTACTTTGGCGCTCCTTTTCATAGGTGAGAACAGTATTCCATATGTGGCCTGACTTTTGCTTTATACAATTTCAAGCGGTGTTCCGGCGTAAAATACCGATACTTTTAATTTGACCCTTCTTCAGCACGTCGTTTATTTGGTCGATATAAATCAATTTAAGGCAGCCTCTACCGATATCCCCATTCATTCTTGCTCAATAAATCTCTTTTAAAGTTCTTTTTTCATCCATCCTCTGTAAATGGCCACAATATTTTCGACCCCTACCGACGTCTCCATTCATTCTTGCTCGATAAACCTCTTTCGTAATTCTTCTATCGTCCATCCTTTCTAAATTTTATTGTCAACTATAAAAAAGTCCAGACACATGGTAGGGTCTGTTTACAATGCTCCAGACCATTTCCCACTGTTTGTAGTGCCATCGTTACTCTCCACCGTGCCCAGGTGTATTTGGACAGTCGTTGTGGACCTCTAAATTTCTTTAATTACTACTACTTGTACCTGAAATAGGGAATAGTGTTATAATTGGGATTAGACTAGAAATATATGATAAAATTATATACGTACTAACTGCTACTCACGACTTTGCTCGCGTGACATAAGATGAAAGGGGTATGTTCCTTTCAGACCTGAACGATACGGGCGTGAGTTGTAACTTTAAAAATTCTAAAACCGCGCGCAATTCATTTTTACGCACTAAGCTGAAATAACATGATAGTGAGATTCTAAACCAGCCAATAAGAAATCATTTTAGCGGCTAGGTGGTGCAGTAGTCTCGTGCGTGCCGGCAAGATGCCTTGGCTCCAAAACACGAAAATATATTTAATCTGAAAGAAAAAAACTTGGGTCTGAAAGGGATACTCGTATAATTTTTGCTATACCTTAACTGAGTTTATGTGGGGAGAAGGGATTGTTAGTAATGCGGAATACCAGTCACATTGTTAGCAATATGGCCAACCAGGTTGATCTCCACCTGGTCCTCTTGGAAACCATCATGTTGAATTCCAAGTGATTTCATCACGACGGACTAACTGACCTATTTTTTTATTCTCTCCTATCATCTCTCGCTGGTGCCCCGCCAGTGTATACTTTTAGCGCAGGCGGAATTACTATTCCATTATCATCCATTAAAAGAAAAACGAGTTTATGTACTATTTACACAGGCTACTTGATATACAAATAGCTCGCCCCGTCTTTGCTCAGGAAAATAGGAGATCTTTAATTTTTTTTTAATAAAATATAGCCAATATTTCTCGATAGTAACTTTAAAGTCGGTTAAGTATATCTTGGATTTATCTATAACAAAAAATACATCAAATCTGTCTCTACTATCATATTTCCAACTGTATTTATTATTTATTTAATAAATTTTTTATTGTAACCTTTTGGAGGTAAGAATTTTTTTTTATACAACTTAGAATGGCAAACAAGCTGACGGCCCACCTGATGGAAAATGGTAACCGTCGCCTATAGACATGAGCAGTACCATGGATATAACAGAGTATACTGTTACGCCCATGATAACCCCATGCGTTGCCATTCCTAAGGACTCAGATGTTATTCCTCTGTACTCAGTAAATTCACGCCATATCCCACCCTTTAAATTGAAAAACAGCCATGCAAACACAACTGCTTCACGGTAGAAACACGAATGGGACAGAGGTACCCAAGTAATCGACTTTTGTACAAAGTCTCCCTCTGGTAAAGAACATCTACGTATCTGTATATAAAAAAAAATATTTATTATTTCTGTATCCTATTTAAACGACTTCACACCAATTACCAGCGAAGTGTATGTGTTAAAATCGCTGCTTATAATTTTTTTTTTTACCATAACAACCCTTAAAGGAATCCAATTTTCTTCTAAAACTGATTACACCACTCCGGATTAAGGATCCAATTTCGTGGAGTACCCCGAGTGCACTTAAACCACCGTCAGAGGTCACATCTGAGCCTATTTCTACTTAAAGTACCTGTACGCTTTTATCTAAAGAGGCTATTTTGCCGAAACCTCAGATCTGGGTAACATTCCTTCTAATAGCAGTGCTGATGTATTGCTCTCACGATATTAGCGATTGCTTCACCAAACTTCAGTTAAGACTGAGAGCTTTGATTGTTTTTCTAAACGTCTTTCAAAATACGAATATTTTAAAATTCGTCTGAATATTTTTGTGAATATATTATGCAAATATGTTAAATATCCAATCGTCTTTATTCAAATAGATTTGTTTACAAGTTCTTTTAAAATTATCATCTTTTATGTCTCCATTGAAATGTTGTTATCTGCTGAGAAACTTTTATGTCTCTACTGATGTATTCTGAATGTTGTTATTTGATGGTAAAAACTAGCGAGAAATTGAACAGTTATTCTTTTAATCTTCAATCAATAATGTTTGTGTTTTTTTTTTTTTTTTTTATTATTTCACCCACAACAGAAAAACAAATGGGGTAGGTACCGAAGCAAACGACTTTTGTACAAAGTCTCCCTTTGGTAGACAAAAAGGCAACTTCTTTTGTAAACTTACATTAACCATATTTCGTAAATAATTTTATTATATAGTGCGTGTGCGTGTGCGTGTGTGTGTGCGTGTGCGTGTGCGTGTGTGTGTGCGTGTGTGTGTGTATGTAATCTCATCAGAATTACATATTTACACACATACATATTTTATTATTTCAGCCGTTAACTGTTTACTGCTGAACATAAGCCTTCCCCACAAGGGGAATTTTGCCTGTAGTTGCTACGCTTGGCAAGCGGGTTGGCAAGCATAGGCTTTGATAATGTTTTAAGAGAGATGCTGCTGTCCATCCCTCGACTATTATGGTCGCTTAGTCGCCTCTTACGACACCCACGATACACGATTACGATTTTGAGGATAAGAGATTTCTTCGTACGGGAAGACACGTAATGGGGAACTAGAAAATCAAAACGTTCACGAAGATATGAGGGGCCTTCTTTCCCCTCATATCTTATATAGAACGGAATATAAAAACGACATTGTATGATTACAATATACTTAAATAAATATAAAGAAAGATAATTATATCTATCTGGAGATGTAATCATTTAATGATTTTTTTAAGGGGTGATGATGGAATAGTAACCCCGTCTGCAGTAACGGTATACGCTGACGGGGCACCAGTGAGGGATGATAGGTGACAATGAGAAGATAGGTCAGTTAGCCCGTTGTGATGAGTACGCTTGGAATGGGAGGAAAGGGATTGTTAGTAATGGAGACTAAAAATCCCATTGCTAGCAATATATCCAACCAGGTTGACTTCCTCGCGATTCCCTCTGGAAACTATCATGATTAATTCCTGATGAATTCATCATGATGGGCTAACTGGTCTGTTTTCATCCTCATCGATCATCCTTCATTGGTGCCCCGCCAGCGTATCCCATTAGCGCAGGCGGGGTATTACCACTCCATTTTCATCCAATAAAAAAAATACGCTTGTAATTCCGCACGATAGTTTCGTCCTGATTGGGTATATTGCTAGCAATAGGGCCCTTAGTCTCCATTATTAGCAATCCCTTCCCCCCTTCCTCATCTAATAATTTGTGCATAAAATAATGTAAGTATGAATAAAATTTACATTTCAATGCCCTAACAGGATTCAAATTGAGTAAAAAGTCTTTATAGTAAATTGAAAATTAAGTTGCAATGAATAAAAAAAATCTAATTGAATGTCGCGAACAGAAATGCTTTGATATTTTCCCTTCTTAACGCCTTATTGGTCGTCACAACCGTTCTAATAACCCTGTCTAAGGTTTTGGTTCTCAATACGAATGAGCGATTCATTTTGAACGACTCCAAACAGATGGAGAATCTCAATTAATTTATGTGTTTTTTTTTATAAATAGATAGATAGATACTCTTTATTGTTTCGTCCAAAATATTACAAGAGTAATATTTTGGATTGGTGTAATTCCAAACAATCTGGAATAATATTTCAAACGGTTAGGATTCCAGAGCAGCTCTCTTCCGAGAAAAATAAAGAATGCGGTGCTCTTGAATATTGCCCGCATAGTACGACGGTTCTTCTCCCTGGAGCCCTGGATTCCGACCGTCTTCTGCCGAGGATAAGTTTACCAGATGGTAAGAAGGTAAGGATACCTCCTAAGGAAAGGAAATCCTCTCCTTAGGAGGGGAGATATCAAATTTGTTTTTAATATATATGTAATAATATTAATTATATTAATTAATTTGTAAAATGTAATCACAAAATAATAAATCATCATCATCATGTCAGCCTTTAACTGTCCATTGCTAAACTAAATTGATAACCTTTCCCTTTGAGGAGTTTCTCCAGTAGTTGCCATCCTTGACAAGCGATTGGCAACCGCAGTTAGGCTTTGGAGATGTTTTAAGAGGGACGCTGCTGCCCATCTCTCGCCCTTCCTTACGTATCGTAAAAGGCGATCTTACGACATCCAAGGAAAAGGAAGGCATAGACTATGCTACGCCGGGACCAGACAGCGAAATAATTAATGAATATTTTAAATTAAACATTATCATAATCTACAACTTATAATAAATCTGTAGAGAGGTCAATTCTGTACATGAAATATATTTCCAAAATAACTATCAGGGGGTGGTTAGTGATCGATACTGATGCCGAAAATGCAATCAGTAAAAATTTTTTTTCTGTCTGTATTTTCGTTATATAAACCAAAACTACTCGACGGATTTTAACGAAACTTGGTACAATTATTCTTCATACTTCTGGGCAGGTTATGGTATACTTTTCATCGTGCTATGATCAATAGGAGCAGAGCAGTGAAGGGAAATGTTGAGAAAACGGGAGAAGTTACTCCATTTTTAAGCTTCCGTCGCGTATGCGCAACCTTAATGGGCACTTTTTAAAATGTCCACCCGTGCGAAGCCGGGACGGATCGCTAGTTTCAAATAAAAATATAAATACATGACAACAATACAACATCAACATGTCAAAAGAAACAAAAACAATACGCGAAAATAACATGTCAAATTGTTGTTTACGATAAATTTTTATACAAATCACAAACGCGTTACATTAATTCTCTTCATAGGCAAAATATTTAACAATGCCTTGTAAATTAATCTGTAGGAATAATCTGCAGCGGTGTCGTAACGTTGATTATGGACTCGCGCTAAATAGACTTTGACTTGTTTACAACGATATTATTATTAAGTTACTGACTAAATACTGTCCTACTACGTCTCGTTATTGAGAGACGGGCTTTTTCAGATATAAAACCGTGTGATACTGCAATCTTTACATAATGTTTTGTGCTCGCTATTTTTTTAAACTCATTTTCCTTTTTTTTTTTTTATTATTTAAGTTATAAATTCATGCATGGAATGGATGTTTGTAACAATTTTTTATGAAAACAGCTGAATTAATTTGAAGAAAATTTGAGACCTGCATAGGTTTTTATATCTTAGATCATCGAATACTTTTATACTATCGTATCGTATCAGATTCTATGTACATAGACGAAGCTGGGGGACACAACTAGTAATTTAATATGCAAAATAATCAAATGATTAATCAATATCGTTCGTAATAATTTCCACTGAAACCGGTCAACGTATTTTAATAAGATTTTGTATATGTATATTATTTTCTGTAACTTGAGAGATATGAGAGTTTACTTGTTTAGACAAGAAAAGTAAGATATTAATAAAGACGTAGTTTTTATATGAAGTAAATATAATATTAAAATTATTAAGGCACGAACTAAATATATCGCGCAATAGCTAATACTTTATTTGTAATAAAATAATACAGAAAATTCATAAACTAAATAGAAATAAACTACTTAATAATAAAATAAGAAATTATGTATCTACATTTATATATTTATATCTTCAGGCTACATTTCTTATGAAGTAAAAATAATGGCGAGGACTATAAAAATTATACTTGTTACCATTCGATATTATTGAATAATATGATGTATTATTTATTTATTTATTAAATTCTTTATTGCACCATAAACAAAAATATACAATGACAAATGAATAATTCAAGTGAAATACAGTAACATAAATACAGATTGAAATATACACATAAAGGTACAAAAGGCGGTCTTATCGCTAGGGCGATCTCTTACAGACGACCTTCGGTTAAAGGAGAACAGATAGAAGTGGGCAGGTGACGCGAGAGTGAATTAATAATTTTTCGTGCATAAAATACAAAAACCTGTAATGCACAAAAATATCAAATACATGTAAATACATACATAGCACACACAAGAAAATATGACAAATCTAGACAAAAAATTAAATAGGAATGGAAAAGAGTAACTACAGTGAAAGAAAATGTGATTTGACTTGTTCCTTAAACAAAGCCAAGGATAGCACTCCGTAATAAACTTTTCTGAGCACACATATCTTATATTATAATAAATTAATAATTACAATTATAAAACGAACCTTTCTACAAAGGTTTTGTCTCTTGAAAATACAGGTGCATTAATCATCCTCGAGTCAATATTAAAACTTAACCTAAAAACTATCAAGGGCAAGTCGAGTCAACTTGCCTAGCAGTTCATTGTAAACGCGCCACAAACAACACAAAGCGTCGTTTACACGAGCCGCGGTAATCACGTGCGTGTCGCAGTTGATTATAATGGGCGTAATGCCATTGTGTACACAGCTTAGTTTTATCGCACCGTATAGAATATCATTGGCAGTGTTTCACGGCCGTTAAGCGTAATTTACCTTTATTATTTTACTTTCTATAGTACATTACTGCAGCGGCCAGCAACTGAGGCATTGATGGACGAATGTGCAAATGTGGGCCGAGGTGCAGCCGAGGCACACATACGTGAGTCCATCAATACCTAGTTGTGGCCAAGGCTTGTATAGTACTTTTCTCAAACAATGCGCGGAAATCAAAAACACAATTTTACTTTTTAAGTTCAATGCCGAATAATGAACAATAATAATTTTTCACGCGCCATAATGTTCCTTTTGATTTTTTCAATAAACAGCTTTCTATTTGCAAGCCAGTTCGAAATTTAAATAAAACCTTTTATGAGTTACTTCCTTGATAGCCATGTTTCGAAGTTAAAGGTCATTCCATTCTTAAATTACAAGACAGATATGAGTTTACATAGTAATTTATCTGGCCGCAAAACACGACAGATATGGATTTTCATACAACTTTTGCCGGCCGTTACCCGCATGTATTTGCCAGTACGGCAATTTTGATTTATCTCGAAGAAGATTGCCAAAATAATGCTCACATTTCCAAGCATGTTTGAGAAAAATATGATATAGTGTGATAATGCAATTTTTATTTGATCCACTAGGACTTAGTTACAGCTAAATGAGTAAGAAAAATTGAAAATAAAATATTGTATTAAACAGCCTGGACATTCTGGTAATTTTAAGCTAACATGGGTTATACATGATGATGATGATAATTGTCGGTGATGGTGATGAATGATGAAGATTAAAAAAAATTACTGTAATGTTGAAGAAATTTGTAAGAGACCAAATACTGGGGGGCCGTGTAATCCCGGCATAAAATGGGCCACACATTCCTTTCCCGTGAGTATCGTAAAAGGTGACTAAGGGAACTTAATGCTCAAGGGATGGACAGCAGCGTCCCTCTTAAAACATCACCTAATCCAAGTTAGTTTGTTTGTTACTTTATAACGCCTTAACGGCTAAACTAATCACTATGAGATTCGGTATACCTATACTATATGAGATATAGAAGGACTACTTTTTGTCCCGGTCAGTAAACATATCCCGGTCACGCGGACAAAGTCATAGGTGAAGCCTAAAGTAAAAGTTAATTTCAACCAAATTCCGATTTTCAAGTTTACAAAACCTCAAGATTACTTCGATTAGAATCTCTCGTTGAAAGGACAACGTTCTTTAGAAATAATGAAATTAAAAAAAAATACAAATGAATGAAAGCAAAAAGTAAGCAAATACAAGACAGGATACCACAAAGAAAAAATAACTCTATACAAATTGTAATAGAGTGGAAATTCAAATAAAAAAGATTTGAATTTCGAATTACCCTCAATTTTTGTTGTAATTTCCAATGATTATGTATTTTATTCACCTGTTTGCCGAAATGAAATATTGTATTTTGAGTGATGAAATAGAAATGTGAAAATGACAGCAATGGTTTTCTCGACTTAGCACTTTTTTTAGTGATGTGCCAAGTTACATTGATTCGAGTATTGACTCGAATAACTATAAAATCTTTAGTTACTTGACAACTGAATAACACCTGAGTCCTCAGGAATGGCAACGCATGGGGGGTATCATGGGCGAAACAGTATACTCTGTTATGTCCATGGTACTGCTCATGTCTATAGGCGACGGTTACCACTTTCCATCAGGTGGACCGCCAGCTTTTTTGCCATTCTAAGTCGTATAAAAAAAAAAAAAAAAAAAAAAAAAAAACTCAATATTCAGAACTCGAATACACGGTATTCACACAAACGTTTCAAATACTTTTGTTTGTTATAAATTTTACTGTTTCTGTTACAGCAATTTTTTTATATCACTCGTGGCAAACAGAGTGATACCAGAGGGAGACTTTGTACAAAAGTCGATTGCTTGGATACCTCTGTTCCATTCGTGTTTCAACCATGAAGCAATTGTGTTTGTATGGCTGTGTTTCGATTTGACCATCCAGACTTAGAGGTAAACTTCTAAAATAGGGGTAAACTTCTTGTCGATGGCGAGCTGCATGATGGTAGAAAGTGGCCGTGGCAAACACATAGTCCAGCCTGGAAAACACACACAAATATATGCACATATAATATACAAAAAAAAGTAATTACTATCAGTTTAAACAGTATCAGTTTAAATCCGCCAAAACTATGACCCCTCTCTTGGAAATCGGTGAAAAACAGAAAAATACACGATGTAACAGGATCGTAAACACTTTTTTTTCTTCTCTCTCGAAGTTTTTATTCAATTAATGAAGTCCCCCGCAAGTGTAACACAAACAGGACAAAAAAACTATTACTTTATTATTAGTTTGTGTCGTCAATTTGGCAAGTTAAAAAGTTATACTGATTACTTAGCAGTTTTTATTGGACTGAAACTTGTTTTTAACCTCCAACGCTAAAAGAGGGTTGTAATTTTGACATGTCTGTCTGTGGCGTCGTAGCTCCTATATGATTGTATCGATTATGATGCGGTTTTCCATTTAAAGCTGACGTGATCAAGACGGTTCTTGGCTACAATTTATGAAGATTCGTTCAGGCGTTTATAAGTCATGAACTCTTTGATTTTGATTTTGGTTCGGTTTGGTTTGTGTTGTGGCTTTTTTTTTTTTAACAAATTCATAGTAATTGTTATTTTGTTGCGTCATCAACATCGTCAATGCAGTGCTTCCTCTCCCGTAGGTATCGTAAGAGGCTACTTAGGGGATTCAGTGGTCAAGGGATAGGCAGGAGCGTCTCTCTTAAAACATCACAAAACCTAACTGCCTTCGCCATCCCGTCTGCTAAGCGTGGCAATCATTGGCAAAACCTTCCCAAGCGGAAGACCTATATTCAGCAGTGAAGAATTAACGAATGATGTGATGATAATCATTAGTAAGAATAAAAACTATTCTTTTGTTGATTATTTTGTTTTCAACGTACTGATTAAAAACATTTTTTTTTATACAACTTAGAATGGCAAACAAGATGACGGCCCACCTGATGGAAAGTGGTAACCGTCGCCTATAGACATGAGCAGTACCATGGACATAACAGAGTATACTGTTTCGCCCATGATATCCCCATGCCTTGCTATTTCTGAAGACTCAGGTTTTATTCCTCCGTACCCAGTAAATTCATGCCATATCCCACCTTTTAAACCGAAACACAGCCATGCAAACACAACAGCGTTACGGTTGAAACACAAATGGGACAGAGGTACCTAAACAATCTACTTTTGTACAGTCTCCCTCTAGTAAGAGATATATATATATATATATATATATATATATATATATATATATATACGTATATATATATATGGCGCCATAATAATATGGCGTTAAGTCCGCCATTTACACTTTCTAGGAGTACTATAGTTTAATAAATAAATAAAATAATAATTAATAATTATTATTACAGGCTTTGAGAGGTTTGCTACTAGTTGCCACGCTTGGCAGGTGGGTTGGCAACTGCAGTTAGACTTCGGTGATATTTTAAGAAGAACTTTGCTTTTGATCAATAAATTTTCTTCTCCATTTCCATCCCATATAGTAAATGTACAACACATTCCATGATAATTAGTCGAGCAATTAAGACGCTATGACAAACAAACATTCACATTTAATATTAGTTTAGACTAAGGAAAACCTTTTTTCGGCGAACAAGCAATAATAATAGTTATACCGAGTAAGAAATATCGAATTAATGAGACGAGACATCACACAACACGGAATCGTTGGTATTATTCTATTTTGGTTTCCTATAAATGTATGTAACACAATATCTCCATAACACGACGCGATAAAACCATTCTGGAAAGATTATCTAAGAATATGGCGCAGAGATGTGGGTTAGATTAATATAATCCTGTATATTAGACATTCTTAATATAGTAATACGATATTGGTGTACTGAAGCTTGTTGTGGTTATAACGAACCATTATTTAACATCAAGCGTTAAAGGGAAATAGCTGATATTGTTTTATTTAATATTATTAGAAACTTAGCTATTAGGTATTTACATCAAATAATCGACAAAGAAAATGGAAAGGAATTCTTACTAATTATTTTATTTAACTCTTTATCATCCATTTGTAATAAAATTCATTAGACTATCGTGACGAATTCACCAAGAATTAACCACTATTTCCAGGAAGGACCGCGTAAATGTCGATCTGATAGGATATATTGCTCTCAATGGGGCTGTTAGTCCCATCGTTACTACCAATCCATACCTCTTGAAAAAACCGATTACAGTAATTGTAGGGAAGGCTTTATATATATAACCGTTACCGTATACTGTAACGGTTTTTTTTATACTTTAAAAATACAGTATAGATGCAAGCCTCTAGGCTAGTGAGTATATGTATTATACTACGTCTATGGATGCAAGCCCTAAATACACATGTAATAAACGTTGCATCTTCTACATAGTTCTGATCTCCTAGTACTTTAGATAGTAACTTGTATCGAGGAATGAAGTTGTGCTCAGGGTAAGAGTATTAAAAATGACCATCAAAATCGGTAGAAACCGTATATATATATATATATATATATATATATATATATATATATATATATATATATATATTTATTACCATACCCATGGAAAAGGATGGAGTGGCCTATTCTATGGCGGAGCCACATGGCATTATAGTAATAATTATACTATAGTATATATTATAGTAATAACATGTATAAAATTATTATAGAGGAATTCAATTTTTTTTTATACAACTTAGAATAGCAAACAAGCTGACGGCCCACTTGATGGAAAGTGGTAACCGTCGCCTATAGACATGAACTGTACCATGGACATAACAGTACACACACATACTGTTTCGCCCGTGATACACCCCATGCGTTGCCATTCCTGAGGACTCAGGTGTTATTCCTCTGTACCCTGTAAATTCACGCCATATCCCACCTATCAAACCGAAACACAGCCATGCAAACACAACTGCTTCACGGTTGAAACACGAATGGGACAGAGGTACCCAAGCAATCGACTTTTGTACAAATTAACCTTTTGGTGAAATTATTTAATTGTATTTTTCCCACCCAGACAATACAATCTAAAAATTCGAATATTTCCTACACGCGATTAGAAGATTTTCTCCATCTTGGTTGAACGTACAATGGAAATATAATAAATGGTTGTTAAAACATTTCCCTCGCCCAACTTCTTTTTTTTTTTCTGTAGAATTCAACGCCACTGGAAGAGTTATGGAATTTGTTTGCACTTAATTTACATAATTTTGTGGTTTATTTTTCTTTGAATTTTATACCAAAGAAAAGAATTCATTGACTTACCATGCTCTTTAGTATGTGGTCTCGTTTCGTTTTATGTTCCCATAGAAATAATGTTAAGTTAAAATTAAGGTTGTGTTTCACAAAAACAAAACTTTTTATTACAGTTATTTTCATTTAAAAACTAAAGTACTAAATCGATTTTGATAAAACTTCTATGGAATCTATCTATAAAAAAACATGTCCTTTAAGATAAAAACAGAATTTTTGAAATCAGTTTACAACTGACACTGTTAGAAAGTAACAAACATAAAAAAATACAATCGAATTGAGAGTCCTTCTTTTTGAAGTCGGTTAAAAATGAATAGTAAATTTAAATGTTCTCTGTTTTATATAGAGTTTTTATGGGTTTGTCTATTTGTTGTTCTCAATATTTTCAATATATATATATATATATATATACATACATATATATATATATATATATATATATATATATATATATATATATATATATATATATATATATATATATATATATATATATATATATATATATATATATATATATATACAACTTAGAACGGCAAACAAGCTGACGGCCCACCTGATGGAAAGTGGTAACCGTCGCCTATAGACATGAGCGGTACCATGGACATAACAGAGTATACTGTTTCACTCATGATACCCTCCATGCGTTGCCATTCCTGAGGACTCAGATGTTATTCCTCTGTACCCTGTAAATTCACGCCATATCCCATCCTTCAAACCGAAACACAGTTATGCAAACACAACTGCTTCACGGTAGAAACACAAATGGGACAGAGGTATTTATATGTATTTACTTATATATATTTTTATTTATTATGTCGGTCTTTTCAATTGTAAAGAAATTTTTTTTTAACTATAACATTTAAGTCGATTGGTACACATGTATGACTGTAACTACTAATGAACTGTCAGTTTTCTCATATTAGGTTTGCTGGAAGAAATCTCTATTGGAGATAAGCTCGCCTTTGTGCACTATTATGTTTGTTTTTACATTTCTATAACTTTTTGTATACAATAAAGAATAAATAAAATAAATGCTTGTTTGCCACCATAGTATTATAAAAAAAAAAAACCTTTTTCGTAAAAGAGTAATAAACATTCATCCATTCTCCCAAACTTTCTTCTTTATAATATATAATATAATAACTTTATTTCATGTTCAAAAATTACAGTATATGTACAGATATTTTACTTTTATACAAAAATATAAGTATTGTAATTTGTGGGAAATCTGAAGCCCAAACTAAGCGGCAATCTGTATCTTAGATACCACCTTATTCAATATTAATATAAAGGGCTGCGAGCGTGTCTGTGTGTGCGTGCGTGTGTGTGTATGCATGCATGCGTGCGTGCGTGTGTGTGTGTATGTGTGTGTGTGTGTGTGCGTGCGTGCTTGCGGGCGTGAGTGCGTGCGTGCTTGCGGGCGTGAGTGCGTGCGTGTTAAGGGCGTGCGTGCGTGCGTGCGTGCGTGCGTGCGTATGCGTGTGTGTGTGTGCGTGCGTATGCGTGTGTGTGTGTGTGTGTGTGTGTGTGTGTGTGTGTGTGTGTGTGTGTGTGTGTGTGTGTGTGTGTGTGTGTGTGTGTGTGTGTGTGTGTGTGTGTGTGTGTAATAGTAGTAGAATTATAATTAATATTTTAAATAATATACTTATCTAAACCTTATATCTTGTATTATATTTTCAAAACATAGCCTATGTTTAATAAGCAAAATGGAGCTTTGGATGATAATATTAATTTTGTTAGTAATAAAACCCCTTCATGTTCTAATCTAAAATGCTATTCAGGTTACAGTATTATAACGAGATTCATATGACTATTTCAGGTTACTACCTAGAGACCTTTCCCTGTACCTGAATCCTTTTCAACCGACTTCAAAAGATGAAGGTTCTCAATTCGGTTGTATTTTATTTTATATTTGTTTACTAATAACACCATCAGTTGTAAACAGATTTAGAATTTTTTTTTATCTATAAAGATATGCTCACAAACTGGTACTATAGAGATTTTATCAAAACCAGTTCAGTAGTTTAGTTTTGGAATGAAAATAACTGGTTTTGTCACAACTGATGTCTTTTTTTTTTTGTAGAACATAATTTACAATTATACTATAGATCATAGGTGTCAAACACAATTTTGCAGAAGGCCATATATTAAGTTTTGAATTCGTAAGTGGCCAGATTAAAAATTAACATTTTATTTATTAAATTATATAAGTATATAATATATAGTTGTTAAAAATCATATCAAAGTTATAAAAGATGGTAAGTAATTATGTTGAGATCGAAGGCCGGAAGCAGTCCGCGAGCCGTATCTTTGACATAACTTTTATACTTTTGCACTATTTATTTAACACTTTTTTTAATAGATTTTTTTTACAACACAGGAGACAAACGAGCATGCGGCTCACCGAATGGTAAGTGACTACCGCCGCCCATGATCACCCACAACACCAGCGGCATTACAGATGTGCTGCCTTTTAAAAAGTTATATACTCTTTTCTTGAAGGTTACGTTATCGTATCGGTTCGGAAATACTGCTGCTGGAAGTTGATTCCAAAGAATGGTTGTACGTGGAAGAAAGTGCCTGGAAAAACACACGGTGGGAGACCGCCACTCGTCCAGATGATTGGGATGAAACTTTAGTTTGTGGCGGGTTGTACGTGGTGAAAATGAGCAACAGGTATCAATCCGAACAATTCCTCAGGTAATACAAAGGCAAATCTACCTACGCTATCAGTAAAAGCTGGTAGGGTACCAGTGAATGATGATTGGTGACGATTAAGTGAGATCAGTTGACTCCAATTTTATTCTACATTAATTCTAGACTACAGCATGGGAGTTATCAAAAAAAAAAGGATAAAAAGTTGCTTCGGGGTCGGTAAAGCACGTAATGTCCCAAGTATTGCATATGCTCATAGGCTACGGTAACCGCCTACCATCAAGTGGACCATATGCTTGTTTGCCACATCAATGGTTTAAAAAAAGATAAGTATGTCATTTCTAGTTAAAGTTATACCTGTGATCTCCGTTTTTTCAAACTTATGTACTTTGGAACAAAGAAATGCTGATATATCGCCGCGTCTGTCGGTTTAGATGTATTATCCATTTTTTCTTTCTAGGGATGCTAGGTTTGAAAAAACTTGATAGATCCTATATTATTATTTATTTATTATTTCAGCCGTTAACTGACCACTGCTGGACTTAAGCTTTTCCAATATGGGGAGTTATGTCAGTAGTTTTGCCATGCTTGGCAGACAGGTTGGAACCACAGTTAGGCTTTTAGAGATGCTTTAAGAGGGACGCTGCTACCCATGCTTCGCCCTCCCTTAGTCGCCTCTTGCGACACGGGAAACACACGGGAAAGGTAGGGGTGACCCATTCTATGCCGGGGCACAAATGACGTAGGTGTTATTCCTCTGTACACTGTAAATGTAAACGCCATATCCCACCCTTCAAACCGAAACACAGCTATGTAAACACAACTGCTTCACGGTAGAAACACGAATTGGACAGAGGTACCCAAGCAATCGACTTTTGTACAAAGTGCTGTGCAACGTTCGAAAAACTACGCCATATCTAATTAAAAATATTTCAGCGTTTGAAGACGAATGTTATTGATCAGTGCCTGTTGTCAAGGATCATGGTTCTACACGGCTACCTGTATGCAGAAATTTCTAGTTACTTAGCGAGCTATGGAGAAAGCTATGCTCGGAGTTTCTTTGCATGATATAAATCCGAAATGGTTATATCTGCAGAACAACCAAAGTGACTGATATAGCCCGAAGCATAAGCAAGCTGAAGTGACAATGGGCTGGTCACATAGCTCGAATAATCGACAACCGATGAGAAAGAAAGGCTCTTGAGTGCCGACTCCGTACGGGCAAATGCAGTGTAGAATGATCCTCCACTAGATGGAGTGACGACCTCAAATGCATTGCAGGGAGTCAGTGAATACAGGTTGCTCAGGACTGTTCTTTATGGCAGTCTATGGGGGAGGCTTATGTCCAGCAGTGGACGGATAATGGCTGAAATGATGATGTTTATAATTTTTTTTTATTGGTGCAATAAAGTGTAAATAATAAACAACAAACTTAAAAACTAGTTATGTTTTATGTTGAAACGGCATCTAGCAGTAAATTATCAAATTTTTTTTTTTTTACTTCTAAAACCTACACGTACGAAGTAAAAAATACAAAATAAACATTTTATACAAGTTACTAGCGACTTGCCCCGGCTTCGCACGGGTGCAATACCGCACCCGCTATGTCCCTGCATTTTAAATCTGTAATATCTTCGGAAATAATCATTTAAATTACATGCTGTAAAGGGCCATATTGATCTATATTGGATGGACAATGTAATTAAGGTATTTGATTGGATAAAAATTAATGCTGTATTGCTTAAAATTACTTCATAAATAAGCCATTTTTTCCCGTAAAATGTAAAGTATAAAAAAAATATTTATTGTGGGTTATCCTTAAGAGATAGAGATATACCATCGTGGACTTTTTTGTTGACCTTTTTAAGGTATATAATACTGTAGTACATTATTTTGATTTATCTCGTGGGGTTCAGCTAGCGTTTGCAATGTAAGCGCAAAAAATGTGTTTATTTACGACATCACATTAGAAACCTCTAAATTTATCAGTGTTTCTCTGCAATATTATGCATGTATTATACATATAAACCTTCCTCTTGAATCACTCTATCTATTAAAAAAACCGCTTCAAAATCCGTTGCGTAGTTTTAAAGATTTAAGCATACATAGAGACGGACAAACAGCGACAGCGACTTTGTTTTATACTATGTAGTGATTAGTTGACAGAAACCTATTTTAAATATACTCTTATATGCAACGCATTTGCAGTTAAAAATAATGTCAATGTATATTATATTTCCAAATTTTAATTATGTTTGTTCAAAATGCTTGTTATATTTATACCCACTGAATAGCTACAATTAAGGCTTGGTATAATATGATTTCAATGTATGTAAATTATTTAGTTTAGTTCACACGTATGACAAGCGTTGTGGGGTAATGACAGCTTATGACGAATTGTGCGACACTGATGTACGAACGACACTGAAATATACCAAACATATTTTATGTATTCATTTTTTTTTTCGAGGGAAATATATTCCGGTAATGGTATTCAGTATTTTGGTAATATTAAGATCATTTATTGCCTTAGTATATATACTAAGGTAATAGGTTTTTCTTGTATAATAAAAAATTATATATGTATATAGTAACTTATTACTCAATTGCCGAAAAAGAAAGAGTAATGTTTTTTTTTATACAACTTAGAATGGCAAATAAGTTGACGGCCCACCTGATGGAAAGTGGTGCCCGTCGCCTATAGACATGAGCAGTAACATGGACATAACAGAGTATACTGTTTCGCCCATGATACTTCCCATGCGTTGCCATTCCTGAGGACTCAGGTGTTATTCCTCCGTACCCAGTAAATTCACGCCATATCCCACCCTTTTAACCGAAACACAGCCATGCAAACACAACTGCTTCTCGGTAGAAACACGAATGGGGCAGAGGTACCCAAGCAATCGACTTTTGTACAAAGTCTCCCTCTGGTGTTGTCTAGTTTATATGTATATATATAGTAGCCGTTTCCTGCGGCGATGCCCGCTTCTATGTAGTTCCCGTATATATCGTTCGCACTGGAACCCTTCATGAAACCCATCTTTTATTGTATTATATACCTAAATAATAATTACATACCCTATACCTTTATAAAGTTTCAGCCAATTCACCTCATCGGTTATTTTATAGCATTCTATATGTGATTCTTTAGATTGATATAACTTTTTTATTTATGAACCGATTGAAATAAAACGAACAATATTAATATAGTAAACTGCTTTTAAATCTGTTAAGCCGTTTCTGAGATTATAGTGCACAAATGTACAGACAAACAAAATTTCTAAAAATCATTGTTTTGGATTCTATTACATTCATAACGCCCCACTATAATGAGTTTTCTTATGAATCTTCCATGTACAGACAGCGACCAGTTACGATTTTATTATACGTATTGATATTCAATAATGCTAACTCCGTTTAATCCTTCGCTTTCCTACATTAACAGCACACGTGTAGACATGTTATTAATAACTCAAAGTTGTCATATATCGTTAATTGTAATTCAGCTCGCTGTATGATTTGCTATCGGTATTTGTCTTAGAATAATATTACGCTGTCAAATAGGAAAATTATACTAACTATAGTAAAACGTGGTGGCGTGAATTTACAGGGTACAGAGGAATAACACCTGAGTCCTCAGGAATGGCAACGCATGGGGGGTATCATGGGCGAATCAGTATACTCTGTTATGTCCATGGTACTGCTCATGTCTATGGGCGACGGTTACCGCTTTCCATCAGGTGGGCCGTCAGCTTGTTTGCCATTCTAAGTTGTATAAACGTGAGAGACATCCATGCCCATTAATGTATTTGAAACTAGAAAGGTCGTGTAGTCCCGGCATAGAACGGACCCTAGGTGTCGTAAGAGTCGACTAAGAGAACTTAATACTCGAGGGATTGGCAGCAGCGTCCCTCTTCAGACAGCACCAAAGCTTTTAACTGTAGCAACCAACTCTTCTGTCAAGCGTGACGAATACTAGCAAAATAAAGGCAACCAGTGGAACTTATTGGTCGAGGGATGTGTAGCAGCATCCTTCTTAGAACATCACCAAAGCCTATATATATATATATATATATTTAATCATGTAAAACGCTGTTGTTATCCCAAATAAACAATATATTTAATTAGCTACCCGCTAACGACATACTTGTTGACTGTATTGGGTTGACTGGAAGAGATCTCTCTCAGAGATAAATACACCTTTGCTAACAATATTTATAAATGTATTAACACGTGCATGTAACATGTAATTTACAATATATATGTATATATATATATATATATATATATATATATAATAATAATAATTAATATAATTCACGATTTCATCTTAACGCGACACGATTACAGGCAAATAGTACCTACATACCTAATTGTTATTAATTTTATTTTATTCCCTTATATTTATTTGTCCAGCCGTGACTACGACGTGGTGTAGGCTAACGTCAAAAAGTTGGCAATCTGTAATATGGATTGCGTTAAATCCAAATTTTGAATTTAAAATACATAATCATATATATCTGACAGTGTAATTGACTCCTTGAAGATTACCACACGCGATATGGAATGAATTAACTTTGTTTGTTTGCTGAGATAACCCAGAGCATTGAGTTCTGGAGTTGTTTTATAGTACTAGCTTTGCCCGTGACTTACTCTTAAAAATATGTTATTTTTTGTAGATCTTTTTATTATTTCAGCCGTTAACTGTCCACTGTTGAATATGTCTCCTCCATAAGGAAGGTTTCGCCAGTAGTTGTCATATTTGGCAGGCAGGTTGGCAACCGCTGTGATGCTTTAGTAATATTTTAGGAACGCTGCTGTCTATCCCTCGACCACTAAGTTCCCTCAGTCTCTTACGATACCCACGGGAAAGGAAGCGGTGGCCCATTCTATGCCAAAACCACTCGTGAATTCCCCATGATTGTCGTAAGAGACGACTAAGGGAACTTTCAAAGAATGGCCAGCAGCGTCCCTCTTAAAATAAGAACTTAGAGAAATTTTAAAAATTTTAATCTTTAAAAAATCTATTTAAATCAGCTGAAAAATTAATTATTAATTATTGTAATGATTTTCCTCAATGTTTTACATTGTCAATTAAACAATACTACCATATCTACTTG
Organism: Galleria mellonella; assembly: GCF_026898425.1. Taxonomy (NCBI): domain Eukaryota; kingdom Metazoa; phylum Arthropoda; class Insecta; order Lepidoptera; family Pyralidae; genus Galleria; species Galleria mellonella. The sequence continues at coordinate 4,874,721 of NW_026442082.1, read as the reverse complement.
TACAACAATTAGTCTATTACTCTAAAGTTGTCTTGAAAAGATTGCTCTCAGCAATAAGACCGCCTCACTTATATATATAACTAGCCGACTCAGTAAACGTTGTTTTACCAAATACATTATTTCGAGAATTATACATGAAAATTTATAGTACTACAATTATTATATTCGATTGCCATCTTGCAAGCCTATTGCGGTATATAAAAATCGCGATTAAAAACAGATTAAACGATAGGGGTTGATCGTAAAAGCGTGAAAATTTGAATTTGTATGTATTTTTTAATGCTAAATCATAATAAAATAAAAATAAAAAATGTTGTCAAAAAAATAAAAAAAAATATTTAGAGGTAGGTCATCAGGCAGTTATCATTGTATGAAAAATAGATGTTGGCCGATTCTCAGACCTACCCAATATGCACACAAAATTTCATCAAAATCGGTAAAGCCGTTTCGGAGGAGTTTGATAACAAACACCGCGACACGAGAATTTTATATTTTAGAAGATAATACCGTACTAAGATCGTTGTACTTATACAACTGTATCGTTGTGTTTGTAAATTGTCTTGTCTATTCCCTATATTGTATAATGCAAATGAAGTGTACTCAGTCATTTATTCACAAAAAGTGACCTTTTAAAATCGATCTGTCTGATAGTGTAATTAGCCCCTTAAATATATCACACGCGCGTAAAGTGAATCAACTTTGTTTGTTTATTTGTGAAGATAATCCAGAGCACTGAGTGTGAAGCAGTTTCGTTTCTGTTATGTATGGACTTTGTTAAGTGAAATGCTATGTTGAGTCAATATTAGGGAGTTTAATAAAGTATTTGTAATATACACATTTACACAATTACAGTTAGTTTTGTTGTTAGTTAGGACAACTCATATTTATAGGGGGGAAAAGGGATTGTTAGTAATGGAGACTGAGAATCCCATTGCTAGCAATATACCCGACCAGGTCGACCTCCTCGCGGTTCCCCCTGGAAACTATCATGGTTAATTCCCGATGAATTCATCATGATGGGCTAACTGGCCTGTTTTCATTCTCATCTATCACCCTTCACTGGTGCTCCGCCAGCGTATCCCGTTAGCGCAGGCGGGGTTACCATACCATTTTCACCCGTCAAAACAAATCACTATGAAATTAAGTATAAACGTTACTATGTGGGATGTAGAAGGATACAGGCTACTTTTTGATGATCATGATGAATTCATCAGGAAAAATAGTTTCCAGGGGGAACCGCGAGGAGATTGACCTGGTTGGGTATATTGCTAGCAATAGGATTCTCAGTCTCCTTTACGAGTATTTCGTTTATACAAGTTGTCACTGGCAACACGCACTGATTAAAGTCCCGTGACCTTCGTCTTCAAACTGTAAAGGTTGAAGTTAGGTACCAGGTTGTCTGTAAGAGATTGCTTTTAGCGATAAGGCCGCCTTTTGCATATGCACATTCTGTATAAATACTCCTTGTATACATCTCTACTGTGCGCAATAAAGAGTTTATTATCATTATTATCTTTTTTAAATTTTACTAAAATCTCATCTCCCCTCTTAAGGAGAGGAGATTGGAACTAACCCCCGGCAGAAGCACAGTCGGCCGGGGTTCAGGGCCCTAGGAAGAGAAACCGGCGTATAATGCGGGCAGTATCTAAGAGCACAGCTTTCTGCATCTTTCCCGGGAGGGAGCCGCCTCGGAATCCCAACCGTCTGAGATGTTGTTCCAGTCTGGTTGGGATAAGACCGTTCACCGACAAAACGATTGGAATGATTTCAGTGGACGCCACCCCCCACATTTCGGTCACCTCGTGAGCCAGGTCGAGATATTTTCTCTTTTTCTCAGTTTCGGCTTTCACAAGTTTCTCGTCATGCGGTATGGTGACATCCACCCAAAACACCCTCGAAAGTTATTATTATTATTATTAAAGTAATTTAAATGAAAGATGTGGCATATTTTTCCGAAATAAAGCCGCTAAGTAATATGTACCGTGGTATTTATTTTTATTTTACACGACGATATCAATTCCGGCACGACTGAGGATTTATCATTTTGTTGGGAAAAATCTTTTTATAATTTATGAATTTCGGAAGCCCTAGAAGGGGGCGCGTCTGTTCCTATTTTGGTAAGAATTACATCAGCAGAGCGAGCAACAGGTGTTTTCTTTCACAAACTTCTTTCACTATAAATATTTTAAACAAAACATCCGAGTAGGCTTCTATCGGATAAGTTCCTCTCTGTTACATAATACTCTAAAGCCTAATCTCTATTATGCGGGGGGAAGGGATTGTTAGTAATGCGGGCTACCAGTCCCATTGCTAGCAATATACCCTATCAGATCAGCCTCCACGCGGTTCCTTCTGCAAATCATCGTGCTAAATCCCAGATGTATTCATCACGATGGGCTAACTGACCTGCTTTTTCATTTTCACCTATCATCCTTCGCTGGTGGCCCACCAGCGTGTACCGTTAGCGCAGGTGGGGTTATTATTCCATTAAAAAAAAAAACACTATTATGCTTGGAAAATAACGTAGAAAGTTGGCTTATCAATTATTTTGTAAATAATCACCATTCCTCGATTTCACCATTATGTTGAAGCCGTACATAATGTAGTAGGTAAGCCAGAAATTTTACATAAATCAATGAGATGTCTTGATGGGAATGAGCTTGTATTTCTAATTATTCTCTTTGCCGTATGACTACCCCTTCCTTTCTCGTAAGTGTCGTAAGAGGCGACTGAGGGAATTGAAAGGTCGAGGGATGAGCAGCAGCGTTCCTTTTCAAGCATCACCAACACCTAACTGCGGTTGCCAATCAGTTTGCCAAATATTGTAATTACGGGCAAAACCCCCCAATATGGAGAGGTCTACATTCAGACACTTGACGGCTGACATGATGATGATGATGATATTATATTCTGCTATAATTCATTTCAAATGCTGCTCGAATCGATCGATGATCAGATGATTGAATTCAAAATCAATCTCTCACTACGAAGTATTTATAGCATACATTATGTTACATCATCATTTCAGCCATTATCCGTCCACTGCTGGACATAATCCTCACCCATAAACTGCCATAAGGAACGGTCCTGAGCCACCTGCATCTACTGAGTGCCTGCAATACATTTGAGATCATCGCTCCATCTAGTGGGGCATCATTATATTATATATTATTGATATTTTTTTTACAACACAGGGGGCAAACATTCGGCTCACCTGATGGTAAGTGACTACCGCCACCCATGATCACCCACAACACCAAAGGCATTGCACGTATGCTGACGGACTTTTAAAAAGGAATATGCTCTTTTCTATGTAAAGATAAAATGTGGCAGACGAATTCGCAGCTAAATACTAGTCGTTACTAAAGTACATGCATAAAAACTCAATTTTACTGCAATTATATTAAAGAAATACCTTCAAAGATACCATCCTATTCGTCGGAAACCGTTTATTACAAGTAGAAGGCAAACATAACTAACATTTTGTACTTTGTAACTAGCATTCAAAAGGTAAATTCTTGCGAACGGCGATGAAAGTCTGTATGCACTACGCTTTATAACTTGAAGCCGGAGTGGCATTCCAACTAAGTTGTATGCCTTTTGAAACATTAATTTAATTATACACGCTGATGCATCTCATTCAATTAATTTTAATTCAATAACAATGTGATTTGTATTACTACCATATGGGGGAGAAGAGTTGTTAGTAATGAGGAGGTTAGTCTCCATTGGTATCAATATGCCTCATCAGGTTGACTTCCAGTCCCCCTGGAAACCATCGTGACTAATTTATATTTGAGACTTTGTACAAAAGTCGATTGCTCGGGTGGCTCTGTCTCATTCGTGTTTCAACCGTAAAGCATTTGTGTTTGCATGGCTGTGTTTCGGTTTGAAGGGTGGGATATGGCGTGAATTTACTGGGTACAGAGGAATAACATCTGAGTCCTCATGAATGGCTACGCATGGGGGGTATCATGGGCGAAACAGTATACTCCGTTATTTCCATGGTACTGCTCATGTCTATAGGCGACGGGTACCACTTTCCATCAGGCGAGCCGTCAGCTTGTTTGCCATTCTAAGTAGTATAAAGAAAAAAGTAAGCTAAATTTCAGTATAATAATTAGACGCCAGCGAGTGGTAAAAAAATATAATTCTATTTTTAAACGGAATGACACCTATTTTTACTTACTAAAGCTAGTTAAATAAATGTTTATAATAAAAAAAAAATGAAAAAAACTAATAAATAATAAAATGTTTAATATAACTTAGTATTTGCAGTAGTCAAAGTAAGAACTCAATTGCTTGAGAAGGTATTTGAAGAGAGCGCTTCACATTTTCGCTTACATATCACAAAGACTGGAATTTCAATAGAGCCGTTGTTGAAGTATTTACTGGCATTTAAAACTTTGAATGTGTTTACGTAATAAAACTATTTATACGAACATTAATTACGTTTCAAATAAAATGCTCCTAGTTAATGCACTTTTAACAAATTTGATTTATAATCTTACATTTTAAAATATTTATTTATTTATTACATCCACTGGGTGAGCCTTACAGTCTTCCAATACGCCCACCCAGGAAAGCATGAGTACAATAACATATAAAAAAGGAATATTACACATATATAACAAGAATAATATAAAAAGACTTAAACAAAAACGTCTGAACACAAATACTCTGTGGTCACTCGACGAAACTCCAGCAAGTTGGAAGCAAATACATCCAATTGCGGATACTGGCTCAAAATATCATTGAGTAGTTTCAATGCACGATATAATTAAAGCCGTTTTGAAAGAGAAGTTTTGAAATTGTTTAAAATGATTCGCCAACTTCCCTAATTCTAAACTAATAATCGATATTGTTTTTTTGTTTAATCCACGGAATTTACGACTATCATTTCGTATAAATTTTGTAGCAATTGAATTAGCTCCTTTTTACAGAATTTAACTCATTGTATCAGGGGTAATCTGTCCACTGCTGTGGGCGAAACAGTATACTCTGTTATGTTCATGGCACTGCTCATGTCTATAGGCGACGGTTACCACGTTCCATCAGGTGGGCCGTCAGCTTGTTTGCCATTCTAAGTTGTATAAAAAAAAACATAAGCATTTCCTATAAGGAGAGTTCAGCCCGTAGTTGTCACGTTTGGTAGACGGGGTGGTCATCGTAGTTAGACTTTTAAATATGTTTTTGGGAGAAGACTTCTGCCATCTCTCTTACAGAGATAAAATATGAAATTATTGTTGATACTTCTTTGTGATCATTATGTAAATTAAGGTCATCTACATGTGGATATCCAACATCTCTAAAAGCCTAACTGCGGTTGCCAACCCGCCTGCCAAGCGTGGCAACTACTGGCAAAACTCCCCTTATGGGCAAGACTTATGTCCAGCAGTAGGCAGTTAACGGCTGAAGTAATAATATGTGGATTTTATTTTATATTGTATTTTGTTTCTATTCAAATGCTTATCTTGTCCTGTATCTATTTTTTGTTTATTATTTTTGTTTATTATTTTTAATTTTAATGCACATTTACATAATTATCATATATTGATTACTTTTAAAGTCCTATTTGTGAACATGATAACATTTTACACATTGTATATTTATTACAAAACACACACATATACACTTTCCATATTTAATGTAAATATATATTATACTCAAGTATACAACATAGATATACCTAAAAATATACATGACTTGATTTTTACATATATTCAGTTTTCTGTATCGTCGATAACAGATACATTTCAATCATTTTCCTCTAGACAGATACAAGTTAAATTAATGATTATACTTGATGCATATAAATGACTTAATAAATAGCATAGACAGATTTACTGTTGCGGAACAAATTACCTGTGAACCTGAACAGTGCAGTTCTTATGTAAAACCGTTGCATGATTATTTAAAAATATTTCAGCTAAATATACGTAGTATAAAATGTAATTTTAACGAATTAGAATTATTGTTAAATAGAGCAAACATGGATTGTGATGTAATAGTTTTGTCAGAGTGTTGGTTGAACAATAATATTAGTATTCCAAATCTAAACGGTTATAACAAATATCAGACAAATCTTCACTTTAACCAAAATGATGGAGTAGTTATTTATATAAAAAAATCTTTTAATATAAAGGTCGAGGAATGTAATTTAACGGAATCAAATTGTTTATTGGTTAAATTTGGCAATGACGTTGTATTAATCTGTATATACAGACCTCCATGTTTTAGAAACATAGAACCATTTGTACACTCTTTGCATTGTTTACTGGATAGCCTAACTAGTTTTAAAAATATAATTCTGGTGGGAGATATTAACATAAACATATTAGATATAAATACGGACAGTTCCTTATATCTCGATACCGTTTCCTACCATGGTTTACATCCTGCTATAAATCTACCTACCAGAGGACAGAATTGTTTGGATCATGTAATCATAAGATCAAAGTTACCTGCCTATACTATAGTACTAAATAGTGTAATAACTGACCACGAACCAATCTTGTTCTGCATTAAAACTAAATCAGTCGTAAGTAATGAAAATATGAAGTCAATAATAAAATACAATTATGAATCAATATACAATGCGATTTCCAAAATCGACTTTAGTATTATTAACTTGGAAAAAGATTTAAATAGAGCGACGAACATATTTATCAACTTATTACGTAATGTTATGACTAAAAATATTGTAATTTTGCGTACCCCAAGAAGTAAAATTAAAATTAAACCCTGGATGACTAATGGTCTTTTACGATGTTTAAGAACAAGAGACAAGATGAGTAAAAGGTTAAAAAAGGAACCGGAAAATTATATACTGAAAGTAACATACAAGAGATATAGAAATTTTTGTCATAGTCTATTAATAAGTACAAAACGAAAATATGATAAAGAGGAACTATTAAAATCCAAAAATAATTCTAAAAAATTATGGAAGACTATTAAGCTCATTACAAATCTGAATCATACGAGTGCAACTCCTGTTGAGCTTTTAAGTATAAACAGAGATATTCAGACGTCCATAAACACAGTAAATTCGTTCTTTGCCAATACGGGTACAGTTCTTGCGGATGCCATCTCATCAGGAATACAAGCCTTAGACCAACACCTTTTTAAAAGCAATAATCAAACATCGGTTTCTGGTTCTTTTGTTTTGCTGAGGGTGGATCAAGACGAGCTGGAATCTGTTATAATGAATTTAAAATCTGATTGTGCTCCTGGCTGGGATGATATTACGGCGAGGATTCTAAAAGAAAATATAAAGTTTCTGTTGTCACCTCTTCTATATTTAATAAATAGTTGCTTATCTGTTGGTGTTTTTCCTGACGCGCTCAAAAAGTCTATTTTGCTTCCAATACATAAAGATGGTAATAAAGATTCCGTGGATAATTATCACCCAATTTCCATATTGACTTCCTTATCAAAGGTTTTTGAACGCATAATTAACAAAAGATTAATAAATTATTTAGAAAAGCAGCATCTGCTAGATCCAGCACAATTTGGCTTTCGTGCTGGACTATCAACCGATGACGCTATGCATAATTTTGTAGATTTTTTGGTTAGAAAGCTAGACAATAATAAAAAATGCATAACAATTTTCCTCGACCTTAAAAAGGCATTTGATTCAATATCACTAAAGATTTTAATTAATAAGCTCAATAAGTTGGGTATAAGAGGAAATCAACTAAAGCTTTTCGAGGATTATTTATCTAAACGATCTCAACGTGTCAAAATTGGTGATTATATTAGTGATGAACTGCCAGTGTATTTCGGGATACCACAAGGTAGTATAACAGGACCTACCTTGTTCCTGTGCTACATTAATGATTTATATGATTTGGACTTGAAAAACTGTAATATTGTTTCTTATGCCGACGATACTACACTTACATTTTACGGAGATACGTGGGAGGAGGTTTATGGTTTGGCACAACATGGTTTCGACATAGTTAATCAGTGGCTTGCTCTTAACTTTTTAACACTGAATGTAAGCAAAACTAAATACATTTCTTTCTCTATTCGTAACCAAAATCCACCCATAAACAAAAAATTTCATGTCATAGCACATTCTTGTGCCTATCCGTCATATAGTGATTGTAATTGTCTTGCGTTGAGCAGCACAAACAAAATCAAATATCTAGGAGTTACCATCGATAAACATTTATCTTTTACTGAACATATAAATGAGGTTTCCAAAAGAATTAGGAAACTCACATTTATATTTAAACAACTTAGATGTGTAGCAGATAAAGAAACCATAAAACTAGTATATCAGGCATTGGTCCAATCAGTTTTGACTTACTGCTTAACGTCATGGGGTGGGTCTGCTAAATCAAAATTAATAGAGGTTGAAAGAGCACAAAGACTTATTCTGAAGGTGGGTATGTCTAAGCCCAAATTATTTCCAACTGCTCGATTATATAGGGAAATGGAAGTTTTGGGTGTGAGGCAATTGTTTGTTTTATTGACTACACTTCGTCAACATTCTGCTATAGAGTACACTACAAATACAGAGCTTTCTAGAAGATACTATAATGTATGTAAAATGGAGTCCTTTAGAACATCCTTTGCGGAAAAGTTTTATTGTTATCGCAGTGGTAGATTATATAACTATGTTAATAAAGTTCTTAACATTTATCATTGTACAAGATATTACTGTAAAAATATAATCATTGGATGGTTGTTAAGTTTAGATTATGATGATATGGAAAAAATACTGAGATGATATATAATAATGTATATGTATAATGTATTGGGTAAAAGTAAAATTCACTACTCACACGCATATAAACTCATACGCACACACGCACACAATCAAACACTTACACACACACACACACACACACACACACACACACACACACACACACACTCACACACACACACACACGTTTCTCTAGCTACACGTAATCAATAGTATGTACATTCACAAAATATCATTGTGTATTTACCACATTTTGTATTTTTTGTATTTATTTTTTTGTGTTTATTTTTATTTTTTGTTGTTCCTTATCATGATGGCAGTTAGTAATATATTACTGATGTTTGTTTCTGAGGAGGGGGGCCTGGTGATCTAAGACACAGGCAGCTCGCTGCCCAATTTAGACGCCAGTCTCCCACAACTGTGTGTACATTTATATTATTGTTGCCAATTAGTGTATAATATGGTTGTGGTGGAATAATAAAAAATTATTATTATTATTTTTTAAATTTCACTAAAATTCTCATCTCCCCTCTTAAGGAGAGGAGATGGCAACTAACCCCCGGCAAAAGCACAGTCGGCCGGGGTTCAGGGCCCCAGGGAGAGAAACCGGCGTACAATGCGGGCAGAATCTAAGAGCACCGCTTTCTGCATCTTTCCCGGGAGTGAGCCGCCTCGGAATCCCAACCGTCTGAGATGTTGTTCCAGACTGGTTGGGATAAGACCGTTCACCGACATAACGATTGGGATGATTTCGGTAGATGTCACCCCCCACATTTCGGTCACCTCGTGAGCCAGCGAGATATTTTCTCTTCTTCTCGGTTTCGGCTTTCACGAGGTTCTCGTCATGCGGTATGGTGACATCCACCAAAAACACCCTCGAGAGTGCCCGATCCATCACCACGATATCAGGTTTGTTCGCAAGAACGGTCCTGTCCGTGATGATGGATCGGTCCCAGTAGAGCCTTACGCTGTCGCTTTCGAGGACCGGCTGGGGCTCGTACTTATAGTACGGCAACCTCTCATTCGCGAGGCCGTACTTCAGAGCTAGCTCTTGATGGAGTATTTTGGCTACCTGGTTGTGTCTGTGCAAGTACTCAGTGTTGGCAAGAGCTGAACAACCCGAAAGCACATGTCTGAGTGACTCTCCGGGATGGCGACATGCCCGACAGATGTCCTCAGTACCATCCTTCAGAATGTGCTTTCGGTAATTGTTCGTCTTAACCACCTGATCCTGTATTGCACAGACAAAACCCTCGGTCTCTCCGAAGAGATCACCGAACTGTAGCCAGTGCACGGAGGTCTTCGTGTTTACGTACGGCCCGTGAAGGGCTTTGAAGAACCTTCCGTGCAACTCCTTCTCTTTCCATACGGCCTCCCGCTGAGAGGTACCCAAAACTTCGGGTTTTCGCCAGTCCTCTTTAGCCAGAGAAAGAGGGGTGAATCCTTTGTCACATTCTATGACCTCTCTATGCAAACCCTCGTCTATTTTCTCCAGAAAATATGTCCTGAGGCTGTCAACCTCGCGGTTGTGCATGGTCTTAACACTTAACAAGCCTCGACCACCAGCCTTCCGCGGGATATACAGCCTCATGACTGACGATTTCGGGTGATGCATTCTATGGAGGGTCATAGTTGTGCGGACTTTCCGATCCAGGGCTTCGAGATCGGTTTGAGACCATCTGAGCACGCCAAAAGTGTAAAGGAGTACGGGTATGACCCAGCCGTTATAAGCTCGGATTTTATTGGCGCCCGACAAAGAACTTTTCAGTACTCTTGTAAGGCGCGCAAAAAATTCCTCGCGGACTGACTGTTTCATATCCGTCTCCTTCACACCGATGTTTTGTGACATGCCCAGATACCGGTATGTTTCAGCCTCGGAGAGGGTTTTAATATTAGAGGGATCTGTGGCGATCCCTTCAGTTTGAGTGACCCGTCCCCTCTGCACATGGAGGACCGCGCACTTGTCTATTCCGAGCGCCATCCTAATAGAGCTGCTATAATCGTTTACGATATTTAGCAGCTCCGTCAGGCGTTCGACGCTCGGAGCTAGCAGTTTCAAGTCATCCATGTACAGAAGGTGAGACACTCGTGTACCTCCTCTCCGATACTGAAATCCAGTCCCCGAATTCTCCAGTAAAGTACTGAGTGGATTCAGGGACAGGCAAAACCAAAGTGGACTCAAACAATCGCCCTGGAATATTCCCCTCTTTATCTCTATCCGGTCAGCGGTATCCGTCAATCGCTCGCCCTGGATAGTCAGGATCGTCGTCCACTGCCCCATGCATGCCTCCAAGAACACTCGAACTGTACCGTCGATCTTGTACAGCTCGAGTATCCTCCGGAGCCATGAATGGGGCACGGAATCGAACGCCTTTTTATAATCTATCCAGGCGGCGGAGAAATTCCGACGGTTCCGCTTGACCACGTGGCCAGCGACAGCATCAATGAGGAGCAGCTCCTTCGATCCGCGGCTACCGTCCCTACATCCGTTCTGAGCGCTAGATAGGATCTTATTCTCGTACACATGACGAGAGATCTTAGCGCTCAGAACGGATGTTAACGTCTTATATATTGTCGTAAGACAAGTGATGGGGCGATATTTAGATGGATCCGCGGTATCGTCCGTCTTAGGAGCTAAATGAGTGATCCCGGTTGTAAGGAAGTTCGGGAGCGTCCTGTTTTCGAGGGCACTCTGGAATTGCACGGCTAAGGTCGCATGGCTGGCCGAGAACGCCTTTAACCAGTAGTGCTGCAATCCGTCGATCCCCGGACTTTTCCAGTTCGGAGCCCGACGGATCGCGGCAACCACGTCTTCCTCCGTAATGGCAATGGCGTTCATCGGCGTTATTCGAGCACATGCTTCCTCAACATCGTGCATCCATGCGCCCTCCTCATGTTCCACAGGTTCAGACCACAGCTGTCTCCAGAAGGCGACGAAATTGGCTGTTTCGGGTCTTTGTCCTGTGGGCTGTAGTTTTGGGCGCTCCAAGTTCCTATAAAACTTCCGTTGATCACTCATAAAGAGGCGATTCTGTTGATACCTCTCAACCCTCTCAGAGTACCGTCGGAGTCGCTTCCCCCATGCAGCGATCTTCTGCTTCAGTTCATCTATGCGCTCCGTAAGTTTGTGCCCGAAGTCCGGCTGGAACAGACGTACACCTGTCCCAGCAAAGGCCTCTTTTACGGAGCGCATAATTCTCGGGCGTGTGTTGCCCTCCCTGAAGCAGAGCAGTCTACCAATGAGGACTCTGGCCTGGGCGATCCGTCGTTCAATCCTTCTTTTCCAGGCTGGTTTCATATTATCCCTTTGGATATTACGTCCAGCCCGGGGCATTTTTGCGCCGGTATATCGGCATACTGCCAACGCAGCGCCAAACAGGATTGAACTCGTCTCTCCCAGGTCACCGCTGCCCTCAAGGTACTGAGGCAGCAGTCCATTTGTGGCCTCAATGGCATCCCGCGTCGCCACATTTAGATATATCCGGGGAAGCTTCGGTCTCTCTTCGAGGGGAGTTCTTCGGATCTCTAGAATCGCCTCGTCTAGTATGCTCCTCATATGCTCTATATCCTGGGAAGTTGTTCCATCCGCATCCGCTTCTGAAAGCGTTTCGGCAACCACCTCTACGCTAGGTAGCACGTCTGAGATGGGTTGCTCTACGGTCGCGGAGTTTGCTTCTGGAACAACTTCACTTCGCAATCGTTCGAGTTCGGTCGCGCTAAACATACCAGAGCGCTGTATGTACCGAACTCTGTCGGCTAGGTTCTGTTCCGAGACGGTTAGATCCGGTAAAAGACGCAGAAACTCGCGATGCATTACTGCCCGGTATCCTGTTCTGCCTGTTTCTGTCCCTGTAGCCCTGAAAAACGTACGCATGAGGTCCTCATTCATGGCTCTTGTCCACCTCATGCGACGTGTACCACCAGTGGCGGGCACCGATTGCTGGGCCTGTGACGGCCCTGCCGGCGCCAAGCCAGCTGATGTCGATGGCGAGGGGTCGGACCGGCCAGGTGGTGGGGCCGGTCGGCTGGCTCGCATTCTGCCGCGCCTACCGCCAGTTGTAGACGCGCCCCGGCGACCCCCGGGCAGCGACCCTATACTGTCTCCATTATAGTTATTCACCATCTTTATTTTTGCCATTGCCCCTTTAGCCGCGTAGGTTTTATTTATACGCGTGACCGCCTTCCACGTGAGCTAGATGGTGAGCTCGGACGCGGGGTTGGACTTTGGAAGACTTATTATTATTATTATTATTATTTACATTGAATTGCTTATTTCTCAGCTTTTAGCGCTGGTAATTATACTACACTTACGGGTACGTGACCAAGTAAGTGCAGTGTGTATGTTTGAATGGAAGGTTATGTTTGTGTATGTCGGGTGGCTACTTCATCCTCATCTATATCTAAGAATTTTCTAACTATTCTGCAAGTATTTAATATAACAGCCTTTTGTTATTATTATTATTATATATATATATTTGTTTTTCTTTCTCTTCTTCACATGGACGAAGGTTTACTCACCGACACGGGCCTTAACCAAGTGTAGGAGAGGTTTCAGAGTAGGAAGATGTAATAGTAGACGAGGTGAGGAATTTTCTAGTAATATGGCAGGTATTTAAGATAGTGGCCTTTTGTAGTAGGTATGTTTGATTAGTGTGGATATTTAGTGTTTGTAGGCTATTACTTAGAGTCTTTGGTATAATGCCGGTGGAAGATAGAACAATGGGTACAATATGTACTGTATGGGCTTGCCATTGTGTTTTCACTGCTATTGCAAGATCCTGGTACTTCGCAAGTTTATCTGAGATGGTAGTTTGGAGATTATGTGTGTTAGGGATAGCGATGTCTATGAGGTATATTGTGTTACTGTTTTTGTCATGAAGTGTGATATCCGGTCTATTGTAGTGTACCGTTTTGTCTGTAAGTATAGTCCTATCCCAGTAAAGCTTACACTTTTGATTGTCTAGAACAGTTTCAGGCTTGTATTTATAGTAAGGCTGTTTTTTTCTTATAAAATCATATTTGTAAGCGAGTTGTTGGTGAATTATTGAAGCTACTTGATCATGTCTATGTTTGTAGTCCGTTTGCACAATACTCTTACAGGATCCAGTTATATGCTGAATAGTTTCTGCTGCACTATTGCAGTGTCTGCATAAGTCGGTGGTCTGGTTCGGATCTTTTATAATATGTTTTTTGTAATTACGGGTGGCTATTACCTCATCTTGTATCGCAAGCATGAACCCTTCAGTCTCGGGAAACAGTTCGCCTCTCTTTAACCATTCGTTCGACTTATCTTTGTCGACATGTGGATGGCAAAGGTTGGATCGGTGTCTTCCGTGTAATGATTTTCCAGTCCATGTTGCGATTTTCTGTTCTAAATTAGTCAGTTGCTCGTTGGTTTGAGTTTGTCTGTCGCACAGGTTGAGTGGTGTGAGTTTTTTGTCTGTTTCTGTAACATATTTGTGGATTAATGACTGTTGAGATTTAGTGTGGAAGTATTGTCTAAGGGTAGCTATTTGTTTGTTATGTAGGTTTTGGATATCTATCACTCCTCTTCCTCCTTCATGTCGTGGCAGAAAGAGTCTTTGGATGGATGATTTAGGGTGATGTTTCCTATATTTAGTAAGGTGCGTGTTCACGGTGCGTTGTAGGTTTTTTAGGTCTGTTTGTGACCAATTTAATATACCAAAAGAGTAAGTGAGGATTGGGATAGCAAATGTATTAATAGCTTTTATAGTATTTTTTGAATTGAGTTCAGTTTTCAAAATTAAGTTAAGTCGATACTTGAATTTAGTTGTAAGATCATGTTTAGCTGCTTTTTGGTGAATTTGTCTAGATTGGTGAAATCCAAGATATTTGTATGTGCTAGCTTCATCCATCGGTTCGATCATTTCTCCAGTTTCAAGTGCATATCCGTTATTTTGAATTTTACCTTTATTAACTGATAGAATTTTGCATTTGTCAACACCGAACTGCATTTGGATATCTTTTGAGAATTCTTGTGTAATGTCAGCTAGAAGAAAGAGGTCTGTTTTTTTTGTGGCAAATAATTTAATATCGTCCATGTACATTAAATGTGAAATTGAACTATCATCATTATTTTTGTCTAGTTTGTATCCGAGATTACTGTTTATAAGTAGATTAGATAAAGGGTTTAGGGCAAGGCAGAACCACAAAGGGCTAAGAGCGTCGCCTTGGAAAATCCCTCGTTTGATATAAATTGGTTCAGTAGTTAATGATTGAGTATTATGGTTAATTTTTAGGGTTGTTTGCCAGTTTCTCATTGCAGTTTGTAAGAAGGATATGATTTTAGGGTTAATTTTATATATTTGAAGAATTCGAATTAGCCAGCTGTGAGGTACCGAGTCAAATGCTTTACGATAATCTATAAACATAGTGTGAATATCTTTTTTCTGTTTATATGCATTGTTCATAACAATAGCGTCTATAGTTAGTTGTTCTTTACATCCTTGGCTATTTTTCCTGCATCCTTTTTGCTGTTCCGTGAGGATCTTGTGTGTAGTTATGTGTTGATAAATTAATTCACTCAGACATGCCGTTAAGAGTTTGTAAATATTCTGGAGACAAGTAATTGGTCTATATTTAGCCGGGTTTTGTGCATCATTTTTATCTTTAGGCAGCATATAGGTGATTCCTTGTGTTACAAAAGCGGGTATACTGGTAGGTGAGTGTATGAATGAGTTTAAATGATTATGTATGTGTATATGAGTGGATGTAAACTTTTTATACCAATAATTATGTATATTGTCTGAACCAGGCGATTTCCAGTTATGAGCACGGTTGAGAACATGTAGAAATGTATCTATTGGTATTGAGTCGAAATTCATCATGGGGATATTTTCAGTAGTTTTATTAATTATATTAATCCATTCAGCGTTTTCATTGTGTTCAATAGGCTCTTCCCATATATTACTCCAGAATTCTCTAAGAGATTCAGTTAATAAGGGCTCAGTAGTTATTTGACTACCTTGTTGTGTTGTGGAAGTTAGGTTTCTATAAAAACTTTTTTCGTTATTGGTGAATTTCTGATTTTGTGTTTTTCGCGCTGTACATGTCATATATCGTTTAAGACGGCTGGAAACTGTGTTAAGTTTTTGTTTTAAGGTGTCTAAATAATGGTTTAATTGTGTGTTTGGGTTCTCATATTGTGCATGGATTAAATATTTGACCTTTATTTTCTCTACTGCTGTCATTACACTTTTGCTTCTATTACCTCTTATATAATGTGTTAACTGTGCTATATTTGTTCGTAGTTTTATGACTTTATCTTCTAATCTTTTTTGCCAAGATGGTTTTATATGTTTATTTCTATTATAGGTGTTACTTTCTTTAATTTTCGTTCCGTTACAACTTGCTGCAGTATATGCAGCGATGTAGATCAAACTATGCAATTTATTGAAATCTAAATCTTCTTTTAAATAGTCAGGTAAGATGTTTGTATTAATGAATGCTACAATCTTTGCAAGCTTTTTGGATGTTTTCTGTTTGGGTATATATGGTCTACTTGTTGGATCAGTATATTCAAATTTTTCAACAGCTGTTACAAATTGCTCCGTGATTCTCTTCTGTATATCTGGTTGTAGATTATTATTATCGATGGTAGATATTTGTTCAGTATGTGTGTGTGTAAGATGTGTGTTTGTTAACATTGTCTGTTCCTTTTCTATTCTGGGTATTTGTATGGTTTCGTAAGTGAGGTTTATATTTGGTTGGTTTTCAGGTGGAGTACTAATCTGGATTGTATGTGTGTAGGCTTCTACTTCCATTTTTATTTCTTGAATCCTATTTTGTGTTACCATATTGTTGTTCATTATTGCTCTTCTTTGATCTGATAATCTTTTTTCTGTTATATGTGACAGGTGTGGAAATCGCTTTATAAATTCACAGTGTAACTTTTTCTGATGTGCTGTCATATCAGTTTCATTATTTGTTACCTCAAAGTAAATACGTAAAATAGATTCATTTATTTCATTTGACCATCTCATTCGGCTTCCGGTTGACTGTGTTAATGTTAGGGTGGGCTCACTATTTGATGGAAAATCTTCAAGTATTGACGACACATTGGTCTTGATTTCATCAATTACAGATTGAGGTAATAATTTATTGTTTATGATTGCTCTGCGTTGATCACCTATTCTTTGTTTAGATGCATTCATTTCAGGGTATTTTTCAATGAATTTTCGGTGTAGTGTGTCTAGATAGTTTCGCGTATCTGTTTCCATTTTAGTTATAATAAGGTAGTTGCGCAATATAAATTCGTTCATATCTGGGCTCCATTTACGTCTTGCGCTAGTAATGCCAGAGATGGGTGCTAGATTATCGGCGCATGCCTCCTGCACAACATCAACTGACTCTGGCGATAAAGTGGATGATCGTGATGTGGATTGTATTTCAGATGGGTATGAAGATGAGTTAGGTGATGAAAAAAGGCTATTGATTGATGAAAGTGAATCAGATGATGGTGAATTTGGGTGAGAAATGTTTTCGGCTGTAGTATATTTATCGACGAGAGTCCGCCTGTTCAACTCTCCGTCGCCAATGGTTCGTATACTGTGGCATCCAGCATTGGCCCCAGATGCGCCCCGGCGACCCCCGGGTAGCGGCCGTAAATTATATTTCCTTTTATTATTTTCCATCATATATTAATTTGAGGGTTAAGGGTTGGGATCGTTAGTTTGAGGAGGGTAGTCTAGATGTTAAAGACTGTTAATCTGTGATTTTTACTAAAATTTGTGCTTAAGATGGTATAAGCTTATGTCCTGCACCATACTCCCCGTAAGCCCCCCCACCGCGCCAAGGTGATCCCCTGGGGGGGTTATTATTATTATTATTATTATTATTATCTATAGGTACAAAATATATTTCATCATCATATCTGCCTTTAACTGTCCACTGCTGGACATAAGCATCTCCCTTAAGGAGGTTTTGCTAGTAATTGCTGTACTTTGCAGGCGGATTGACAATCGCAGTTAGGCTTTGCAAAATATATTTGCTGGTAGTAGTTTTGCAAGCAGAAGTAGAATGTAATATATTGACATCCCATATTACTTACTCCATGATAAAAGGTTAACAAAACTTTAAATGTCTTTCATACATTCCAATTGAATTTGGAAAACTAGTTCATACCGGTTCGAACCGATAAACTCATGAGTTAGCGTGTGTTGTGCAGTTTGCGTCGCTTGGGTAACACTGAAACTGCTTATTCTGTGGATTTATCTCACGTATAAATGCGAGTATATTGCCTCTTGTTACAATATTTGTTGACAGATAGAAAAGTAGTTTTAATTGTTCTTTTAAAAAAATTATAATAGTATACTTACCATAAATAAAAATAAATACAAGAAAAATCCATACTGTGTAAACAATGGGCTGGCTTTCCTAAAAAGTGATCTCTTCCAGATAACCGTTGCATAGAGAGTTGTACATACATATACATACATATCTGTCACGCTTGTCTCCCATTGTGGTAGGCAGAAACAATGGAACGCCAAATGCTTCGATTCAAACAGATCTCTTTCGCTTCTTCCACATTCATCAATCTTTTCATACACGCTCGCCGGTTACGGGTGCTTTTAATTTGGCCCTTCTTCAGCATGTCGCCTTTTTGGTCAACATACGTCCGTCTAGGGCGGCCCCTACCAACATCTCCATTCATTCTTGCTCGATGAATCTCTTTCGTAATTCTTCTTTCATCCATCCTCTCCAAATGACCAAACCAACGCAACATTCCTTTTTCGATTTTTGTCACTACAAGAATAGTAAAGTAATAATAATAATAATAGTATTGGTAGTTAACAATTTGATTGGAGGGCATGAAAAAAGTTTGAATTTTAGATTCTGTCTTTTAAGTTTTTTCTATAAGTCGCCAAAAAACTTCCGTCGCGTGAGCAGCCTTAATGGCCACTTTTTAAAATGTAAAAATGTCCACCCGTGCGAAGCCGGGACGGGCCGCTAGTTATAAATATAAACAATTATAAGAAATAATCACAATGAGAAAACAATAGGCGACCTTATCGCTAAAAGCGATCTCTTCCAATCTTTCTCAACCTTTGAATGGAGAGGAGTCATTATAAACAGTTTGATCGGAGGCACGATGAAATTCTATTATTTCTAAAATAATGAGATGTGATACATGTAATAATGTAAATTGTGATATTACTACCAGTTTCCAAATCTGTAGCCTATGATTGGTTCTAAAGCTACTTTCTCTTTGCTTATGCTTTGGACTATATACTTTTTCTTTTATCAACCCATATTCAGATTCTATCACGCAGGAAAACTCCAAGTTTTTTTTTATACAACTTAGAATGGCAAACAAGCTGACGGCCCACCCGATGGAAAGTGGTAACTGTCGCCTATAGACATGAGCAGTACCATGGACCTAACAGAGTATACTGTTTCGCCCATGATATTCCCCATGCGTTGCCATTCATGAGGACTCAGATGTTATTCCTCTGTACCCTGTAAATTCACGCCATATCCCACCCTTCAAACCGAAACACAGCCATGCAAACACAACTGCTTCACGGTAGAAACACGAATGGGACAGAGGTATCCAAGCAATCGACTTTTGTACAAAGTCTCCCTCTGGTAAAAATAAACATACGAGCACATTCCAGAATACACGAATCGCTCGTTACTAAAGTTGTGACGGTAAATTCTGTAACTGATAGCAGATATTGACCGAAAGCGTGCATACATAACTTTCTAACTTGTTCGATACAGTTACGTATCGGAATATAGCGAGATACCTAAGTTACAGGTTGAATTATGTGATATATTTTCCCTACCCTACTTTAAGAGTTCTTCCTGTGATATACTACTTTTAACGTAACTTCGGTTGGCAAATAAGCTGACGGTATATTTAATGGAAAATGGTAATTAGGTGTTTTTTTTTTAAATCTGAAAATTCATTATGTTATCGCACAAATCCTCTAATAAATAATACTCATTTCTTACAGTCAGACTATTTTTTACTTAAATAAACTTAATTATAAGTATTTTTGAATAGTTATATTTTTTTTAATCTACTGTCTTGTTCGGTTTACCAACAGATAGGCTGTGTGTTTATTTGTCACCTGTGTGGTGTAAATGAAAATGAACTGACTTGAGGTCTTTTACTATCCCTTACTTGTATACAACATATATCATTAGAACTATCTTCTTCTTACTCCAAATTTTTGGGGTCGGCATAAAAGGATTTTATTCATATTACTTAGGCTACTTAGGTTACTATACTTACTACAGGCTTAATTTTGACTTTACCTTTTGGTTTTACAACAGGCTGTCTGCTTGACGTCAACCGTTTTCGAAAATCTTTGTTGGTATCAATCTGCCACCAACAGTAGTAGAAACAGAAGGATCGAAAAAAAGAAGAGAATATTGGGAGTAAGTAAAGTAGGTAAAATAGGAATCAAATATTTATAGAGAAAATAAAATCACTACAATTGCAAATGGGATACTTGTAAGAAACAGTAGCTTGTAGGCTGGGATTACATACACGTATGCGTTTACTCTCAAACCAGATGGATTACTAAAGGACTATATTCCTGGCCACCAATTACCATTCTGTTTCTGTTCCTTAAAAAACCGTCGCCCACAAACAGCCGTGTAATCTTATTAAAAATAAAACTTGACGACAAAGCGGTCGTGAATGCTCAAGAAGAATCCACGATAATAGGTTATCATTTGTTATCCAGCTCTCTTAATAATCGCTGAAATCCAGTTTAAGTCAAAGAGCGAAACTTAATTTTCCTCTTGCCTAATGAGTCTGTTGAAATATTAACGAACTTCGTACACTCGTATATACGAGTACTAGCAGTTTAAAAACGTTAATTAGTAATAAAATTAAACGTAGTTAATTTTAAACTTCCCGATATTTTTGTATGGAGTCGAGTCATGGACAATAAGAGCAAAGGAGCGAAAAAAGATTGATGCCCTCGAGATGTGGTGCTGGCGAAGGATGCTGAGAATTCCCTGGAGAGCAAAGCGCACGAATATATCTATCCTGACGCAACTCCGCATAAAAGATAGGCTCTCGACAGTCTGCTATCGGAGGATTCTTGGATACTTCGGTCATATTGCTCGACGACAGTCCGACAATCTGGACAAACTAATGGTTGTAGGCAAGATAGAGGGAAAAAGTCCACGCGGACGATCGCCTAATCAATGGTGGGACCAAGTAACCGCCGTTACGGGACTGTCGATTGCAGCTGCCCTGCGAGAAGCTGAAGACCGTGCAAAATGGAATAACATCATAAGAGAGGCAACAGACACCTTTCAAGGACACGACCTTCAGTAATGAAGAGGACGAAGAAAGAGAGAGAGAGAATTTTAAACTTTCGCATTGTTTACACATATTTTAAATACACAATCGGGACTTAACGCGATGAAAATAAAAGCTTTTACAGATAAATAGTATCTACATACCTGATTCTTTATTGCCGACGTTATGGGTACCGTGAGTACGGTGTGTAGGGTGGCTCTAGATAAAAATTGTGACAATGTGAGGGTACCTGAAGAGACTGCGCGAGCTGTCAGACGAAGACGCCGCTCACTTCAGTCCTGTCGTGACCACGACGTGATGCAATCCACGTCGAAACGTAGGCAATAAAGAATCAGGTATGTAGGTACTGTTTACCTTTTATTTACAACACAGGGGGCAAACGAACATGCAGCTCACCTGATGGTAAGTGACTACCGCTGTCCAGATTACTTAGAACACTAAAGGCATTACAGGTAAGCTGCCGGCCTTTTAAAAGGAATATGCTCTTTTCTTGAAGGTTATGTTGTCGTATCGGTTGTTTGCTGTTGAAGTTGCTGGAAGAAAGGACCTGTAATGCTTTTGAATCGCGTTAAGTCCCGATTGTGTATTTAAAATAAATTTAAACATGCTTTGGTTACGAATGATATCTTTAACCAAAGTTGGAACACAATAGTAAAATATTGAGAAATACTAGTAAAAGTTACTATGTTTAGAAAAGGTTCCTCATAAATATAATATGTTTAATAAACTGATTGGTCAGGTTGACTTCCGTGTGGTTCCCCCTGGAAACTATGGTGCTGAATCCCAGGCCTATTCAACACGATGGGCTAACTGACCGGCCTCTTCATTTTTACCTGTCATCCCTCAATAGTGCCCGGTCAGTGTGTACCGTTAGTGCGGGTGAAACTGCCATTCTAGTATCGTCCATTTTAAAAAAAATTACTGCTTAATAATCGTTATATAACCAAAGGTTTGGTTAAACTCGTTAAGTGTATTTATAAGCGATTTATGATTAACAGATAGCGATTGATTGATATAATTTTAATCAGTACAGTGATCATTGAAGTAAGGTACAAAGTAATTTTAAAAACAAATCACTAGATGGCGTTTGTAATAGAAAAATTAATTGTATAAAATTAAAGGACAGATAGATATAAGAACGGAAGGACAATATTGTAATCTGAATGAAAAAAAAGTACGTGTGTAATAAAATAATTAAACATACATAATAAACCATATAATATTAACAAGGTCACAATTCATGACACAAATAACACTTAAAAAGTTTTTCATGTCACGAGGGGACAAAGAGGGGAAAATAGACCCCCAATCCAAAGTTTGGCTAACGAGGCAAGAACAAGAAAACTATATTATTGCGTTATACAAAAGATCCGGAGCACAGTAAGGGTGTGTTCACATGGTAAACACGACACGACGTTGCAAATAGTATGAATAGTTTTTATGTCATAAAATATATTTTTTCATAAATTATATATGTATATGCTCTACTGAGTGCCGAGTGTCAGAAATAGTCTAAGAACAAGGAACTACATAGAAGGAATGAAATGAAAATAAAATAAAAACTGTAAATCATATGGTTGCCTCCTTTCTTCTTATGAAAACATAATTAGTAAAAAGAGGACGAGAGATACACCATCAGTTGCTATTTTTGTCAATTCATAGTAGACTAGTGTATCAAAACTGTTATACGGCCGTATAACCCTACCAAATTCAGATACATTCTGCTTGCATACTTTCTACATAAACTGTGTTGAATATATAATCTAGAAATGTAAAATTTTTCATTGACAAATAATTGACATATCAAACATTGTCTATGTACTAACCTGCTATGAATTGACAAAAATAGCAACTGATGGTGTATATTTCTTCCTCTTTTTACTTAATAAATTAGCATAAGAAGAAAGGAGGCAACCATATGATTTACAATTTTTATTTTATCATTCCTTCTACGTAATTCCTTGTTCTTAGCAAATAGGTCAACGTTTAGTCAGCCAACTGTCAAATTAGCTGACTAGATTTTTGTTTTAAAGGTGTAAAAAAATGGTACCATTTTTCAGTGTTGCAAATATTCAAATAAAATTCCTTGTCAATCAAAAATTTCCATTGACGTGTTTTTTTTCTTTTTTAATATAAATTAATTGCATTATTTTTAATATAATGAAAAAAGAATGATAATTAATCATATAAATAAACTTAAATATTATAGAGGATTAAATAAATAACAATAATAATATTTTATGTATAATATATG
The DNA here is from genome assembly GCF_026898425.1 of Galleria mellonella. NCBI lineage: Eukaryota > Metazoa > Arthropoda > Insecta > Lepidoptera > Pyralidae > Galleria > Galleria mellonella. The sequence continues at coordinate 4,851,447 of NW_026442082.1, read as the reverse complement.
TATGCGTTTATATTTCTGTTTTTTATTTTTTACAATTCAGCACGATGGCTTCCAGGAGAGACTACGTAGAGGTCGACCTGACAGGGTGTATTGTTAGCAATGAGACTGGTAGTTCGCATTACTAACAATCCCTTCCCTCTAAGAATAAAATATTATAACTATGTACACTTGTAATTGCACACATGCGTGGCTACTTCATAGCCGAAATACGAGTGGAACATAGATATTGGTCATGGCTGGAAAGAAGCCATATAGTATATTTAAAAAAAGAAAAAAAATTATTTGAATTTTAGCACACCATTCTTGTATCTCTTCATGTAATGTTTTGTAACTTTAGTTTTGATATGTAAATAAATATAAAAAAACACTAGTGGAACTATAAAAGTGGTATCATTTTGGACAAACATTTCCTCTGATAAATTTAGATCTCAATGTGCTAGCACCCTATGAAGAAATATAGGTTTTTGCTTGATTTGTATTCAGAGTACAACAAATGCCTTATATGCGGTTAGTTAGGCGTACATACGTTTAATATACACACACCATTTTGCCATTCCACATTTAATATATATTCTAATACAGCTACTATGAGCCTAGCTCTGTTGTCTGTCTGTCCTCTGTCGACATAATGCTCATTTGTAATAATCGCTCCGTGCCCACATTTTATGAATGTCTAGACCTAAAAGATAGTGAATATATTTTTTTGTTTGCATATACTTTATTGTGTATATATGTGTATAAAAGGAGAGGAGGGAGACTTTGTATAAAAGTCGTTTGCCTGGGCACCTTTGTCACATTCGTGTTTCTACCGTAAATCAGTACCGCATGGCTGTGTTTCGGTTTGAAAGGTAGGATGTGGTAGTGAATTTACAGGGAATAGAGGAATAACACCTGAGTACTCAGGAATGGCTTACTGCTCATGTCTATAGGCCACGTTTACCACTGTCCATCAAGTGGACCGCCAGCTTGTTTGCCATTCTAAGTTGCATAAAAAAAATATAATTAAATATTGTGTTCCATAAAAAAAACCGACTTACATTTTTTTATCATCATTAATATCTCAGCCATTATCTGTCCACTGCTAAACATAGGCTTCCCTTATAGACTGCCATAAGGAACGATCCTGAGCCACCAGCATCCACTAATTCCCTGAAATATATTTGAGATCGTCACTCCATCTAGTAGGGGGTCGTCCTACACGGCATTTGCTCATACGGGATCGCCTCAATTTTTTTATACCAGGTCTGTATTCAATAGTGGACAGTCATAACTGGTATGACGATGATAATATGAACAATGACGATCTCCGTGGCGCAACGATGAGTGTAAACTTTACATTATGTAAACAAAGATCCAGATTCGATTCTTACTCGAATCAATTTATAAAATTAACTATCCTATATTATCTGTAGTTAGAGTGTTCTAGGTTTTTCTCCCAGATGTACGTTGCCTATTTTCTCATCCTAGCCTAAAGATCATGTGACTTATAATTCAGCGGATCATAAAACACCTAAAAATTATTTTTACACCTTCATACTAACAGTATATGCTCTTCACGTCTATAAGTGACGGTTACCAATTTCCATCAAGTGGACCATCAGCTTGTTCGCCATTCTAAGTTACATAAAAATGTCACGATGCGGAAAAGGTACTCCCTGGTGCGCAGAGTACGTGCCAGCGCCAACAGCATCCTGAGTATGATAGCAAACAGGCTGCACTGTGTGTACGTTAATCACTGCTGCGCAATTTCCAATGGAATTGTACAGCGGTGATTATTTGTATACTATTTAATATATTATATATCTGTGTATGTGTATGTGTGTTTTTTTTATATACAACTTAGAATGGCAAACAAGCTGACGGCCCACCTGATGGTATGTGGTAACCGTCGCCTATAGACATGAGCAGTACCATGGACGTAACAGAGTATATTGTTTCGCCCATGATACCCCCCATGCGTTGCCAATCCTGAGGACTCAGGTGTTATTCCTCTGTACCCGGGAAAATCACGCCATATCACATGTGTATGTGTAGGTGTGTGTGTATTGTGTATGTAAATTTATTAACATTAGTTTTAAGAATATTTATTGTCACTAATAAATATTTAATGGACCAAAAAAATCCGAAGTAAAAATTATTACAATATTATAATTATAACATTTCATAGCTCAGAAAGTGCATTTCCTTTTTTTGATTAAAATCTCTTTGAGAAAAATGGCCAGGTTGGTATACAAATTTATATTTTACTCTTTTTTTTTCATACAACTTAGAATGGCAAACAATCTGACGGCCCACCTGATGGAAAGTGGTAACCGTCGCCTATAGACATGAGCAGTACCATGGACATAACAGAGTTTACTGTATCGCCCATGATACCCCCATGCGTTGCCATTCCTGAGGACTCAGGTGTTATTCCTCTGTACCCTGTAAATTCACGCCATATCCCACCGTTCAAACCGAAACATAGCTATGCAAACACAGCTGCTTCACGGTTAAAACACGAATGGAACAGAGGTACCCAAGCAATCGACTTTTGTTCAAAAAATCTCCCTCTGGTAACTCTACAGGTAAAAGGTTACTATTAGTTATTTATGTACATAAATAATAAATACATTCTTTATATAAAAAAAGTAACTTACGACTACTTACTAACTACTTGCCCACAAAACGCATCGACCCCATTAATAGCTTGTTGTGCTTCTTGGAAATTTCTCTTTCGTAGTATTTATAAAATACTTATTGGCTAATAAAATATTTACTAATATTATGTGGAAGAGATTTTATCCGTTTGTTAATGAGTTAACTATGAAATTTGATCTCATCATTTCAGCCATTATCCATCCACCGGATAGACTGCCTTAAAGAACGGTTCTGTGCCACCTTCGTCTACTGACTCCCTGCAATGCATTTTGGGTCGTCACTCCATCTAGTGGGGGGTCGTCCTACACTGATTTTGGAATTTGGTACAATACCTACTAAATGTTAATTAATGATGGACCAGGTAAGGTGATGAGATGCTAATTGAAAAACAGCGTTTCTGCTTCTGCAGGAATTTTAAGCTGAATTGGCATTTTCATTTCTGTAACACTGACAGATTTCAACTAGACTTTATATATAAATCGTCATAGTCGTTGAATACTGACGGATCTATATATGTAATGTTCGTCAGATCCGTCAGTATTCTACGACTGTGACGATATGGTCACATAGAACACCTCGTATGTACACTTTTTTTTTTAATTTTTTTTTTATTTGTTATTACTTGCAGTCTAAGTAAGTAAGTGTGTGTATGTAAGTGTTGTGGTTTATTAATATAGATTTCCATTCTTTCATTCATTCACATTTGGCAAAAGAAGGATACAGAACATATTGCAGCCACGCAAACGAAGTCGCTGGTAAAAATAAGTAAATAAATGAATGAAGAAGAACCCAAAATTTCTTTTTAGCTATATATATATATATATATATATATATATATATATATATATATATATATATATAGGTTATTTTTTATGCAACTTGGAATGGCAAGCAAGCTGACGGCCCACCTGATGGTAAGTAGTAACCGTCGCCTATAGATATGAGCAGTACCATGGACATAACAGAGTATACTGTTTCGCCAATGATACCTCTCTCGCGTTGCCATTCCTGAGAACTCAGGTGTTATTCCTCTGTACCCTGTAAATTCACTGCCATGTCCTATCCTTCAAACTGAAACAGCCATGCAAACAACTGCTTCACGGTAAAAACACGAATGGGACAGAGGTACCCAAGCAAACAACTTTTGTACAAAGTCACCCTCGGGTTATAATAATAATAGCTATACTAAAAATAAATTTAATGGTCGAAGAATGCGCAACAGTGTCCTTCTTAAAACATCACCGATGCCTAACTGCAGTTGCCAATTCGCTTGCCAAGCGTAACAACTACTGGCAAACTCCCATTATGGGGAGGCTCGTGTTCATTAGTGGACAGTTAACGACTGATATGATGTCACCAAAAATAGCGTAAAGTAATTAATGACTCAACATTATTCTTGGATATATATAATTACTTTTTCCTTCCTTTAACGCGTATCTGAATTACTTTTTTGTTTATTTGTTTGTAAAATGTATACAGTGGCTATAATTAATGTTTTAATTAGCTTCAAGTCGAAATTATGTATTTAGAATACGTAAATATTTTAGATAGATAGATAGATAATTTATTTACATTACTTACAGTACACAAATTACAATAAAAAACATACACATAATACACAGTAAAAGAGATAAAAGAATGAAAATAAAAAGCAACAAAACAAAAAAAAAAACAAAAAACAAAATATATAAACCAACAAGTGTGCCATAGTAACACAAAATGTTCACAACTCAGTTTATTGCTTTGCCCTAAAAAGAGCAAAACACTGATATTCTGCTGTGGCCAAGAGTCAGTCGCGAAATTTCTTATTAAAAATAATAATAAAAAGAAATATAAATAAAATGCATTGTGTGTGTCCATTACAATCGCCTCTATTTGATATTATATTCGAAATAAATAAATAAATAACAGATACCGTAAGATGAGAGAAAGGGATGAGGATATGAAACTTACTTCTGTTCAGCAGTGACTAAGAGAACTTAATGGAAAGTTTAATTGGAAAGCATAAATTGCCGAATGGACATGAATAAATTTTGGTATATAGAGAACCTCTTTGTGCTATAGCGTCTTAACGGCTTAACCACTCGCTTTACTGAAATTTGATAGTATATACATACTATACGGGATGGGAAAGTATATAATTCAGAGATGTTTCCTCCCACGAACACTCAGGTTGTGGAATGAGCTCCCTGCCGAGGTTTTCCCAAGAGACTACAGCATGGGGTTCTTCAAAAGGGGGTAAAGAGGTTCTTTCAGGGTCGGCAACGCACGCGTAATACCTCTGGTATTGCAGGTGTTCATAGGCTACGGTAACCACTTACCATCAGGTGGGCCGTATGCTTGTTTGCCACCTCAGAGGTATAAAAAAAATATAAGTTACTTTACATGCCGGTTACGGGAACCAAGTTACGGGTAAAAAATAGTTAGTCAAAAAGTAAAAACAAAAATGAGATACATCCAACAATCAAGTTAGTTAGAAAACACTACATTTCTTATTCTAATTCAGACCACCGTCTGTACAAAAATATAAAATAAGACCTATGCCTCATTAGTTGCAAATTGCCCAAATATAACATAACTTCACAAATCTGGCTTTATGTTCGACTCTTTTACCACCTAAGTTTCACGACTCTGGAATGCACTGCCTAGAGGTATCCGAAAGCTTCAAAATAAATTCATGTTCAAACAATAGTCTTTTTTTTATACAATTTAGAATGACAATCAAGTTGACGGCCCACCTGATGGAAAGGGGTAACCGTCCCTGTAGACATGAGCAATACCATGGACATAACAGAGTATACTGTTTCGCCCATGATACCCCTCATTCGTTGCCATTCCTGAGGACTCAGGTGTTATTCCTTTGTACCCAGTAAATTCACGCCATATCCCACGCTTCAAACCGAAACACAGCCATGCAAACACAGCTGCTTCACGGTTGAAACACGAATGGGACAGAGGTACCCAAGCAATCGACTTTTGTACAAAGTCTCCCTCTAGTAGTCTATGCTCACCTTATCAACTTACTAAAACAATTGTAGCTAGTCATCATTTTGTATATTTTATTTATTTATTTATTATTGCACAATAAAACTTTATACAAGTGGCGAGCTTAATGCCATATGGCATTCTCTACCAGCTAACCATTAGGTAAAAACAGAAAGCGTATGAACGGCAGATGTCGTGAACAATATGTAACGTAATTATAGCAACATACTGAAATAATTATACATAATAATACATAAAAATTATACATATAACACATAAATATTATTTATAATATATTAATAATAAATAAATATCGCATTCATGATTTACTGTTCATGCCAAACGTTGACTGGTAGAGAATGTTACTAGCGTTAAATCCACCTTTTATATAGTATTTTATTTTGGTCAATAAAATTAATTCAATAAATAACAATAGAATATATATTTCAATGTAAAAGAAACCGCGAGTAAATATATGTATAGTAAATAAAGATATTTATTTAAGTAAAATAATACATCCTATCCTTTTATCCATTTGTCTCTGACAAACGCAGTAATGTATTCTGAATAATGTGGTAAGAAAATGCAAAAAAAAAAAACAAGAGAATTATGAGCCTGCACATTATTATCACAGTATAAAGAGATATCGTTCTCTCGTTAAAAGAACATATCTAGACACAGCTATGCGTCCCAAATTGTCTTTTAATCGTTTGGGTCATGTTAGAACTGTTTGTTTTTTACATTGTGGTATTATATTAATTACTCTTACCAAAGTTCTTAACTTTATCAGAGCTCTTTGAATAGCTCTTATATGTATATATACTTGTTTCTTTCTATATATAATTACGCCAAATCCCTGTCGGGGTAGGCAAAGAAAACCAGAGAAACGAGTGTCAAAGAAAAACGTTTATTCTTACATACATTTCATGTTTCCTGGAATTTTTAATTTGTCTCATGCATGCACTCTGATTCCATATTAATTACCAGAGGGAGACTTTGTACAAAAGTCTCATTGCTTGGGTACCTCTCTCCTCTCTTCCTCTTACCTGCGCTAAATCAGCGCTGTAGCTTCTCAGCTGTACCATTTTAACTTTACTTTTACCTCTATACATGTTATTTATTTTGTATATACCTACTTATTTTGTAGGTACAATAATGTTTGCTAAATAAACTTTTAATATTATTATTATTTCGTACAATCTTCACTCTTGTCTCAGATAAAACACGGTCTCTCTGATCATATTAAATTATTCTGAAATAAATTCAATTAATATTTTTAAATAAATAATAATAAATATAATTAATATAAAGAGACAGGCATGACAGATACGTATGTTTTTTTTTATACTACTTAGATATTTCATGGCAAATAAGCTGACGGTCCAACTTATCGAAAGTGGTAACCGTCGTCTATAGACATGAGCAATACCATGGACATAACAGGGTGTACTGTTTCGCCCATGGTACCCCCATGCGTTGGCATTCCTGAGGACTCAGATCTTATTCCTCTGTACCCTGTTAATTCACTGCACTATCTCAACCCTTCAAATCAAAACACAACTGCTTTACGGTTGAAACACGAATGGGACAGAGATATCCAAGCAAACGACTTTTGTACAAAATCTCTTTCTAGTATCTGGTATGTATATCTTTATTTACATAAAATACAAGATATAAATATACTTATATAATCTGAAACTTATTTTTTATTGTGTCAAAGATTTATTAAGAGTGAATCAGCGGCTCCTATCTTCTCAGTATCCACACGAAAAGTTCTAAATACGTGTATAAATGATGTAAAATATTCAAAACAGAAAATAAAACGGTAATATAAAAGTTTCATACCGAAATTACCATTCGAAATACGAGACAATTCCAAATAAAAATACATATATTTATATTATGTTTTCAGACAAATCTGTAGCGAAAAACTCGGAAACTTCTTCCTAATTTTCCCCGACGTAAACATCTGTCTCCCTTCATTACTGAATTTTGGGTAAAAGTAAAGTTTTTAACTGGACCGAAGTTCATTTGAAATTGCTTTAATATCCGTCTGAGGTGCGGCTGCAGCGAGACAGCAGGAAATTTTAATAGCTTAATTAAAGATTGGCGAAACTTGACGCTGAATAATGGACGTCTCAGTTTTGATGAATTTGTTTAGAAATCAACTTATTTGTATAATGGTGTAATTCTTTACGAATTTTGCGGATCCATTGTGGAAAAGTAACAAACGGTATTATAGAGTACAGACCACATATAACATTTATTGTTTTTATATTATTATTTATCATGCTTGGAGTCTCTTTGCGTAATATATCCGAAACGAGGATATCCGCAAAAGAACCAAAATAACTGACATAGCCCGAAGGATAAGCATGCTGAAGTAGCAATGGGCTGGTCACATAGCTCGAAGAACTGACAACCGATGGGGATGATAGGTTCTTGAGTGATGACCGTGTACGGGCGAACCCAGAAATGCATTGCAGGGAGTTAGTGAATGCGGGTGGCTTAGGACCGTTCTTTATGGCAGTCTATGGGGGTGACTTATGTCCAGCAGTGGACGGATAATGGCTGAAATGATGATGAATATTTACCATATTCGATGTTGACACATCTCTCCTTAATTCCCTTTTGGCTTCTCTTTCCGACCCTAGTCTTTTAAGTTCCATCTTATAATATACATATATTTCGAATCTTCGTTCCTGATTTCCTTTGTTGACCACAAGTATAGTCTATAAATAGATTTATTTTCGGAAAAAAATTGTAGAATTCTCTTCTTCTTTATCCACTTCATTACAGAAGGTCGTGTCCTTGAAAGGTGTCTGTTGCCACTCTTATGACGTCACTCCATTTCACCCGGTCTTCAGCCTCTCGCAGGGCAGCTGCAATCGACAGTCCCGTAACGGCGGTTACTTAAGATAAGAGTGGGATTAAATGTGAGAAAAATAGTACTTAATAATACATAATAATCACTTAGTTCTTATTTTAAAACCAATAAATGCAGCAGCAACTTTTTTACTTTCACACTGCATGTTTTATCTTTTATAGACAAACAATTATAAGAAATAATCACAGTGAAAAGACAATGGGTGGCCTTATCGCTAAAAGCAACTTCTTCTAGGCTACCTTTCGATGGAGAGAAGTAATCGGAGGCACGATGAAATATCTACCATCCCTATTCATACATTTAACATATATTTATTATAAAACAAATTAAGTAGACTTTTTTTTATACAGCTTAGAATGGTAAACAAGCTGACGGCCCGCCTGATGGAAAGTGGTAACCGTCGCCTATAGACAAGAGCAGTACCATGGACATAACAGAGTATTCTGTTTCGCCCATGATACCACCCATGCGTCGCCATTCCTAAGGACTCAGGTGTTATTCCTCTGTACCCTGTAAATTCACGCCATATCCCACCCTTCAAATCGAAACACAGCCATGCAAACACAACTGCTTCACGGTAAAAACACGAATGAGACAGAGGTACCCAAGCAATCGACTTTTGTACAAAGTCTCCCTCTGGTTAACTCTTTAATTATCGCTCATACGTTGCCAATCTTTATGACTGTAGTAAACGTTCTAAATTTAAAAGATTATAATATGTTTAAAGCAATGTTTTAACTGCAAAACTGAACACTATATCAAATAAATAAGTCTTAAGTATGGGTGTCGTAAGAGGTGACTACAGAAATGTAATGGTCGAGGGATGGGCAGCAGCGTCTCTTTTAAAATATCATCAGAGCCTATCGACGGTTGCCAACTCGCCTGGCAAGCGTGGCTACTGGCAAAACCCTCCAATAAGTGGAGACTTATGTTCACCAGGGGACTGTTAACGGCTGATATGATGATGATGATGATGATGATGATATATATTATATATCATGTTTATATACTTAATATTACATACCATTTTTATAACAGTATTTTCCTTTTAAGTAACGTGTTAGTTATTATAGAATTTACCAGAGGGAAAGGGAGACTTTGTACAAAAGTCGATTGCTTGGATACCTCTGTCCCATTCGTGTTTCAACCGTGAAACAGTTGTGTTTGCATGGCTGCGTTTCGGTTTGAAGGGTGAGATATGGCGTGAATTTACTGGGTACAGAGGAATAACATCTGAGTCCTCAGGAATGGCAACGCATGGGGGGTATCATGGGCGAAACAGTATACTCTGTTATATCCATGGTACTGCTCGTGTCTACAGGCGACTGTTACCACTTTCTATCAGGCGGGCCGTCAGCTTGTTTGCTATTCTAAGTTGTATAAAAAAAATTCAATAAATCCCAAATCAACCCTTGTCATCTCAACCTCATTACGCAGCGTCCAAGATAAGGCGCTAATGAGAGCGGGCCAACCAAACAGGAAAATCGAATTTTAATCAAACTTTCTTTCACGCTTCGTAAATCCCGTAATGCCCTCGTCGTGAGATATCATTCTTCCGATTCATTTATTTTGATCCTGATAAAAATATGTCCCTCAGTATCTGACGACGAGATAACAGATATAAATATCTACGTTTACTTTGTCGATACTTTTAAATTGTTGACACTTGGTGGAACTTTGTATACGAACTGTAATTAAGCTTAACTAGTAGATTTCTGTTAGTTCTAAACCGAAATGGAAAATTCTTTTTTATCTGAAAGAATATACTTAGCCTCGTATGTTTTATTTAAAATTTAATCGGTTAGTTTTTTTTATACAACTTTAAATGGCAAACAAGCTGACGGCCCACCTGGTGGAAAGTGGTAACCGTCGCCTATAGACATTAGTAGTAACATGGACATAACGGAGTATACTGTTTCGACCATTTTACGCCCCATGCGTTGCCATTCCTGAGGACTCAGGTGTTATTCCTCTGTACCCTGTAAATTCACTGCCATATCCCACCCTTCAAACCAAAACACAGTCATGCAAACACAACTGCTTCACGGTTAAAACACGAATGGAACAGAGGTACCCAAGCAAACGACTTTTGTACGAAGTCTCTCTCTTGTAAGTTTAGTTTATATTTTTTTTAACATCTCAGTTTTAGTTTCTGATCTCTTTAATATAGTCCACTAAGGCAACTTAGTTGATAACTTAACTTTATTTACTTAATACATTGTAAATAGATGTACAAAGATAGGTCTTGCAAACAAGAAAATTAAATAGTCTAACACAACAGTTGAGTTCTGCTTTGCAGAGTGCTCTGATAGAGAGAGAGCAGGACAAATATACATAAGAGAGAGAAAATACAAACTACAGAGAGCACCGAGCTCTATAACAGTTAAGTTTTAATTAAGACTATTTGTTTTCAAGCATTCAGGTCTCAATTACAGCGCAAAGTTTTTATTTCGTAATAAAATTTAAATCACTTGTAACAGGAACTTATATTTTACTTCAGTTAGAAATGACTTTAAAAAGAAGAATGTACACAATTTTATTGCAATTTTTTTTTTTTATGTTTTAATCACTAATTTTGGTACATTGTCATCGTAACGTTAACTCTCCACTGGTCAACATAAGTTATTAGGAAGGGTTTTCCAATAATTGCTACGCTTGACAGACACAATTGGCAAATGCAGTTAGCTTTTGGTGATGTTTGAAGAGAGGCGCTACTGCCCATCCCTCGACAAATTTTGATAATATTTCTATGGGACTAATTTAGAAGTATATCCTTTTGGATAAAAACAGGATTATTCGAATCGCTTACATGTATATATGATGGTGTTCTGAGGTAAAATCATAAAATACAACGGAATCGAGAACTTTCTTCTTTTTTTGAAGTCAGGTAAAAAGTTTACAATTTTATGCCATCTATGTATTTATAGTAAAACTCCCAGATATTGTAACAAAAGCAAACGTAAAATACGTAAAAGGTTAGTTAAAATACGTAAATAGTTAATTCCATTTCACGATCAACAGATGGCGACACGATTACAATTTTCCTCTTGCTTCCTGAAACTGTTTTTTGACAGAGTAAAATTATTGTTGCAAGGTTCCTAGGATAGATGGCGCTTGGTTCGGAAAAATGTTTGAATTTAGAACACGGAACAATGTATCTGCAAATAGGTTTCGCTTTGTAAGACGTAGTTTTTTTGCTCCGCTTCGAATATCATAAAATTATATGGAAGCAAACGTCTATATTTTTTTATTACTATACCGGCCTTTATCTACCGGAATAAAATTTCAGTTTAGAAGAACAGGCAAAGGATTCAGTTGTTGCTTTTTTAAGTTTAAAGTTAAACAAAAGTTGAGTGTCCAAAAACAATTTACTGGATAAAATGATTATCAAAAATTTAATATTAATAAAAGCTACAATCAGAGTGATTCTTAAACAGACCAGTCTGTACTGGAAGTACCCGTTCACGAGTATGACGGATGAGCCATCTATCGCTGTGTTCAATCACATTATAGGGAGCCCATCATCATCATATCAGTCGATAACTCTCTATTGCTGAACATTGACCTCCTCTATAAGGAGGGATTTGTCGGTAGTTGCTATGCTATGCAGGCGGGTTGGCAATCGTAGTTAAGTTTCAGCGATGTTTTAAGAGGGACGCTGTTGCCCATCGCTCAACCATTTAATTCCCTTAGTGGTCTCTTACTACACCTATGGGTATAGGAAGAGGTGGCCCATTCTATGCTGGGACCATACGGTAATATTATATTCCATACACATCATCATATCAGTCTTTAACTGTTCACTGCTGAACATAAGTCTCTCCCTTAGCGGATTTTGCTAGCAGTCGCCACGCTTGGCAGGTGGATTGGCAACCGCAGTCAGGCCTTTAGAGATGTTTTTAGAGGGACGCCGCTGCCCATCACTCGCCCTCCCTTAGTCGACTCTTACGACACCAACGGGAAAGGAAGGGGTGGCCTATTCTATGCTGGGACCATACAGCAATACTATATATTGTTTAACATTTATTTTGTGAGAAACTAAATATAGTACTATCAAAACCTTGCCACTTCACTTTCAATTAGACATTTGCTATTGTCGTGCCACTAATAATAAGTGGCATGTTTGATTTGTCCGTCCATTCTCTTTGACGTACAAACTATCTTGACGTACTAATTGGATTGGAGAATACGGGTCTCAGATGGAATGACATAAATCTATTTCAATTACGCCTTGACAATTGCCCCCGATAGGTAGCGCCACTCGAAATCGGTGAAGTGATTGGACGATGGCATTGTTGATAGCTACTTTGTACAAATACGAACAATAAATTAATGGCTGGCTTTATTTGCGGCTATTTTGGTATATATATATATATATATATATATATATATATATATATATATATATATATATATATATAAAATATATAAAAAAATAGTCTAGTGTAAGTATAAATTGCTATGTGGTCCCGACAAAGAATGCATCACGTCTTCCTTTCCCGCGGGATTCGTAACAGGCGAATAAGGGAACGGTCGAAGAATGGACAGCAAGGAAAAGGACAAAGGACAAAGGGGGGATCTATTCTATACCGGGACCACACGACCAAGTTAAACCCTTTATTTTGTTCTTATAATATCAGGACGGTAAAATTATACGATATCGTGCCGTTATACGATAAATTAATCAAACCAATTAAGGGAAAGTAAAACTTTAAAGATAACGACATTGATAATATACGCTTAGATAAGCCACCGTGAAAGCACGTTAGATAAAAAAACGCGGGCCCACTTAGCATAAAGTTGAAAACAAAACGTTTTATCGGATACACCGTGAATGAAAATGAGTTTTAAATGTAGAACAATAAAGTCGAGATTGTACTGGCTGGTTAAATTGGCAGATGTTTCAACAGCGTTTCTACTACAAATTTAGGTCACTACATCAGGGCGCAGATGTGTCGTACAGACGCAAGTCAGGAGATTTTAGAGTATGAATTAGTAAATAGACATCATACTGTATTTGATAGCCGGTGTAAGTATAAATAGTCTCATAGACTTGACTTACATAGATGTCGCACGTCGCTTTGTACAAAAGTCGTTTCCTTGGGTACCTTTGTCCCATTCGTATTTCTACCATGAAGCAGTTGTATTTGCATGGCTGTGTTTCAGTGTGAAGGCACATGGCAGTGAAATTACAGAGTACAGAGGAATAACACCTGAGTCCTCAGGAATGGCAATCCATAGGTGGTATCATGGGTGAAACAGTATACTCTGTTATGTCCATGGTACTGCTCATGTCTATACAGTTACCACTTTTCGTCAAGTGGGCTGTCAATTAGTTTGCCATTCTAAGTTGTAAAGAAAAAAAATGTCTATCAAATTATCAAAGAAAGATGTTGTATTGAAGTTATATTCGTAAGCACCTGTACTCCACTTGTGTCTCTACTAAGCAGCTGTGATTGATTCGTTGTATTTCGCTTGGAAACACAGTCTGGTGTTAAGTCCGCCAAACGTAAACAGAATTTCTCTATGCATTAAAGTTTTAATAAAAAAAAAAATATTAAAATTATAATATACAGAGATAGACCTCAAAAATACCATTAAAAAGGGCACAATGGGCATCAATATCTTTCATGTTCTATAAAACAATGGTGCTTTTTTACCCCTTTCAAATAAGTGGGCTTCGTTTAGCACAAAACGTTGAATAAAAAAAATGCAGTAAATTTTTAGCCTCGAGTAGCATCAAAAGATTTTACTTCAATACCGATAAAATGTCAACCAGTAATTCACCTTTTATTAAAGAAAAGAAACAAAAGGGAAGACCAACATTATTGACGGTATTTCAAAAGGCTTTGCTCCAAAAGGGGCATTTTTTATTTTTTATTTCAATAACTTTATTGATCGAAAGAAAATATGGTACAAAAGGTAGATTTAACGTCAGTGGCGTTCTCTATCATTGTTGTCGTTAAATAACTTTTGTGACCGCAACATGCTTCGTCTATATGAATCAATAATGCTTTTATGAAGGCAGCTTTTGAAAATTATCATATAATGTCTGTTCTACCAAAACATTTTTTTTTTACAACACAGCGGGCAAACGAGCATGCGGCTCACCTGATGGTAAGTGACTACCACCGGCCATGGTCACCCACAACACCTACGGCATTGCAGGTGTGCTGCCGGCCTTTTAAAAAGGAATATGCTCAAAGGAATAAGGAATATGGAAAAAGGAAGTTGATTCCAAAGAGTGGTTGTGCGTGGGAGAAAGTGCCTTGAAAAACGCACGGTGGAGGACAATTCCTCAAAGCACTCCCCATTATAAATTCGATAGAAGATGCATAGAGATGCAACATCTCTACGCAGTCTCAGTGGGTCGAGCCGGACAGTAAGGCGCCAATCGTCAACAATTCGATTATATTTTATTTCATAATATCCAATTACCTTTACTATTATAAATGTGTGTTTGTTTGTTAATTTATAACACCTTAACAGCTTAACCGATCACTTTGATACTTGGTATACATGTATTATATGGGAGGAGTCTGTGTCAGTGGATGCAGGTGGCTCAGGACCATTCCTTATGGCAGTCTATGAGGAGGCCTATGTTTAGCAGTGGACACATAATTAATTGAATTAATAATGACGATGTTTTGTATGAAATGGAGAAAGATATAGGCTACCTTTTATTCGTCTCAGTAAACATATCTTGGTCACGCGGACGATGTCGCAGGTTTTTCTATGCAATTTACAATGGCAAACGAGCTGACAGCCCACCTGATGGAAAGTGGTAACCGTCGCCTTTAGACATGAGCAGTACCATGTACATAACAGAGTATACTGTTTCGCCCATGATACCGCCCATGCGTTGCCATTCCCGAGGACTCAGGTGTTATTCCTCTGTACCCAGTAAATTCACTGCCATATCACACATATCAAACACAGCCACGTAAACACAACTGCTTCACGGTAGAAACACGAAAGCACGGGACAGAGGTGTTCAATCAAACGACTTTTGTACAAAGTCTCCCTCTGGTAAAAACTAATAAAGTATAAAACAAATATATTCGGTCACATTATTGCAAGTACGAGTACTTTGAAAGATGACCTGGACATAGAACGCGAAAAAAGAGCATTGGCAGTTAGAAGTAGCATGTTGGCTCGCAGGTTTACTAGATGTACAAAACAAGTAAAAATAACCCTGTTTAAAGCTTTTTGTCAGGTACACGAGTAGCTTGTGGGTCAACTGTAACCAAAAAACTTACAATGCTCT
The DNA here is from genome assembly GCF_026898425.1 of Galleria mellonella. NCBI lineage: Eukaryota > Metazoa > Arthropoda > Insecta > Lepidoptera > Pyralidae > Galleria > Galleria mellonella. The sequence goes on along the minus strand of NW_026442082.1, from coordinate 4,835,668 downwards.
TCGAGTCCAATATAATAATGCCTTCAGGGCACTATTGGGGCTACCTAGTCACTGTAGTGCGTCACACGTGTTTGCACGAGAGCGTACGGAGAATTTTTACGCAATACGGCGCAAACGAATTGTTTCGCTGTTGGGTAGGGTGCGTGTTAGCTCAAACAGTGTCCTGATGACAATGGCTGATAAAATGGACTGTCCCATCCTAAAATATTGGGTGGGACAGGTTATCAATGTAAGAGCGTTATGACCGCTCATTTACTAACATAGGTTAAGTCAATTTATAACTAACAAAATGGGCCTTATGTAGTCTAATTAAATAAATAATATTATTATTTTTTAAATTTTACAAAAATTCTCATCTCCTCTCTTAAGGAGAGGACATGGCAACTAACCCCCGGCAGAAGCACAGTCGGCCGGAGTTCAGAGCCCCAGGGAGAGAAACCGGCGTACAATTCGGGCAGAATCTAAGAGCACCGCTTTCTGCATTTTTCCCGGGAGGGAGCCGCCTCGGAATCCCAACCGTCTGAGATGTTGTTCCAGACTGGTTGGAATAAGACCGTTCACCGACAAAACGATTAGAATAATTTCGGTGGACGCCATCCCCCACATTTCGGTCACCTCGTGAGCCAGGTCGAGATATTTTCTCTTTTTCTCGGTTTCGGCTTTCACGAGGTTCTCGTCATGCGGTATGGTGGCATCCACCAAAAACACCCTCGAAAGTGCCCGATTCATCATCATTATTATTATTATTATATAAAACCGTAGACGCTTATAAAATATGAATATTCTAGAAACAAAGATTATTATGGACGAAATCGGGACCAAATTTGCCGGGCCACGAATCGTTTATTACGAGCCTTCCGAGATGCGAGTTAATATAAATAAAGTTTGGCAATACAAATTGAAAATTGAATATTACTATAGACAATGTATTAACACTAACATAACGTCGAAGTTATGAATATCCAAGGCGAGCAAATCCATTCTAATCCTACTATTATTATAAACGCAAAAGTTTATGAGCGTGTTTGCGTAGGGTATTTGTTACTCTTAACTGGAGATGAGTAATATATAATAATATATATATATATATATATATATATATATATATATATATATATATATATATATATATATATATATATATATATATATATATATATATATATCTTCTTTGAAAACTACACTCTCTATCCTGAGGAGATAAAAAACGTCGCTACAAAAAACATCTTAAAATTTCTATCATTAGTAGGAATTCGTAGCGAACTTTAAAAAAAAACGGCGAGCGCAAAAGGTCATGAAAAGATCGCAGTGTTACAGGTTATTTCGCCTGAAAAAGTCCGTCTTTCAATAATAATAATAATAGATAATCGTGTACCAAATTTCATTAGAATCCCTCCGGTAGTTTTAGCATGAGTCACTAACAAACATCCATTCATCTTTACAAACTTTCACATTTGTGTAATTGGATGTGAAAGTGTATTTGTCAGTTTTTGACACTTTAATAGCTCAACCAATTATCAGGGTGGGGGGAAAGGGATTGTTAGCAATGGAGTTTGACAGCCCCATCGTTAGCAATATGCCTTATTAAGTTGACCTCCACTTGGTTCCCCTGGAAACTATCGTGAACAATTCTTGTTGAATTCGTCACGATGGGCTAACTGACCTACTTCATCCTCACCTATCATCCTTCACTGGTGCCCTTCCGGTGTATACCGATAGCGCAGGTGGGGCTACCATTCCATTATCATCGATTAAAAAAAAAACCAATCATCAGGAATTTTCACACACACGTACAATTTTGGATGAAGGAGTACGTCCTTTAATCAACCAGGTATTTTTAATGGGTGAAAATGAAATAGCGATCCCGCCTGCGCTATCGGTATACACTCGCGGAGCACCAGTGATAGATAGATAGTTATAGATAGGTGAGGATGAAAACAGGTCAATTAGCCCATCGTGACAAATTCACAAGAATTAACCGCGTTGAGGTCGATCTGATAGGGTATATTGCTGGCAAGCGGGTTGCTAGACCCCATTACTAACAATCCCTTCCCCCCAATTAACCAGGTTCGTTAGAAGCCGCGAACGAAGCGAGAGTAATAACTAGTTATCATTTCAATATTATATTACTTCTTGTATTTTATAAATAGTTTATAATATTATTTTAAATAATACCCCCTAAAGAGGTTAAACTGATATATTTATAAAGATAGCGTAAAAAGTCAACAGTTGGAAAAGATACGCAACAAAATTAACATGTTCAGATAGATAGATAGACAAACAGTACACAAACAAAGTTGCAAAAACAACTATTTAAATAAAACCCGAAATAGTGGCAAACAAAAAGGAAAAGATCAATCAAGCGGAACTAACACCATCGTGACATGAATATAAAGGATTACATATTACAAAAAAAATATTGTTTTATGAAACAAAAGATCCCGGATCGGGAAATGAAATAAATATACGACATGGGAATCCAACTAACACATTATCTCGGGACCTTGACCCTTTTTACCCTATTTTATCTGATTACGGCGCGTTGTGATTTTAGCTGCATGTGTGTATATCTGTTGGTATGTATAGAAAAGAAAATAAGAAAACTAAATGTACGGAGACATAACCCTTTAGTCGTCGGGAATTGCTTCGCCTGAGGGACATGACAGCAATCATATTATATCCTATGATATCTTTGATACTGTCAAAAGCTTAATAAAGTGTTTTGTCTTATTCTTTTGACTTAATTTTTTTATTTATAAAATAGGTATTTCATACTGAAATTAGGTTAGTTGAAAATTTAAATATGTGTTAAAAAATAGGTTTAAAACTAAACGAATACTCATAATATTATTCATTATTATTATACAATAATAAACTTATTATTAGCTGTTTTGTTTGATCCATAAGTACTTTGTCACTAATAACTTTGTCAATATGACAAAGTGTAGATATTTTGTCATAGTGAGATTATTAAAAGGATTCAAAATAAGGACTGAACTATAATAATAAATACGAGTAAATACCCAGTATTTCGTATTATTATGAATAGAACCATAATTTAACCAACTACAAATAGATTTCTTAAGCCGTCGTGATAAGTCGTCACTATTAATTTTGTCAATAATCTCAATAGTCAATATGACAAAGTCACTTTTTTATGGAATCTATTACAATAAAAACATATAATTATCTACTATTCGTTATTATTATACTATACATTTACTAAAGCAAACTTCAAATTGATCACGAGTGGACAGTACACACTTTGGTACATCCCTTGGCCGGTAGATACTTTGTCATAATAATAATCTTGTCAATAATCTCCGTTGTCACTATGATAAAGACATTTTACCTTAGAATTTATTACAATAAAAACATGTAAAATTCACTATTTGTTCTTATTATGCTATAAAAATACTACAAAAAAACTGCAAATAGAACTATAGTATATCTACTCCTCTAAATTTTTTTAACTGTAAATGGTTTGTTATAATAATAATGTTACCAATAATCACGGTTGTCACTATGACAAAATCATTTTGTCATAGAAGCTATAATATTAAAAATAATAATTATTTAATATTCCCTTTTATTAGATCATAACAATGCTACATACAACAATTGCAAATAGTTTTAAAATATATTATTTCCTTTGTCGTTTGAACCTTGTTTTATTTAATTTAGGGAGAGCGTTACCGTTGACAGTCATGTAAAGATGCCAGCAGAATGCCTTGAAGGCCTGTCTGTGTGCCTCAATTTTATTTTTGGGGTCTCGCAAATAACACGACTAAACTAGTTTTACTCGAGTGCAATAAAAAAAGAGTATTGTGCTCGGAATTAAGAATTTATTTATTTGTTTATTTTACACTTTATTGCACCATTTATAAAATAATAAATGTGTTATTGTTGATAATTTAAAAGTATCTAATTTGTTTACAAACTGCATTTGTTTATAACTTTAGCAAAGAATCTGTAATAGTTGTATTCTATTAGGAGAATTCTTACTTAATATTATAAATATGAAAGTAAGTTAATTAATCACTATAAGTTTTAGAGTATATGTACTATACCAGAGGGAGACCTTGTACAGTAAAAGTAGTTTACTGTTAAGCAGTTATATTTGAATGTCTGTGATTTTTTTTTTATACAACTTAGAATGGCGAACAAGCTGACGGCCCACCTAAATAAATATATATATACATATCCCACCCTTCAAACCGAAACACAGCCATGCAAACACAACTGCTTCACGGTTGAAACACGAATAGGACAGAGGTACCAAAGCAATCTACTTTTGTACAAAGTCTCCCTCTGGTGATTCTAAAACGAGGTAGGTAAGTTAGAGTGGGTGTATGCAAGTAATATAAGTGCATGTTTGAAAGAAACCTTGTATAATATTGAGTGTCCATAAAGTTAGGTTAATTAATATATAAAATAATTAAAATCCATGTTGCTACAGTTCAGATATTGACAGCAATGATTAAGTAATTGCGAAACAATATCACTGTTAAAAACATAAAGTTTAAACTGAAAGCTTATTTACTTGCTAACCAACCTTGCTAAAACAGCACAATATTAATGTAAATATTGACATTTGAGAACGAAATCATAAAATATCACACACAAGCCCAAGAGGTTTAACTGGTACTAAAAAATCCAGTTTTTTTTAATGTATTTATGCATGCTAATTAAATAAAAAAAAATAAAACAATTTTATGGTAACCATTTGTAAAGAGGTATAAATATATGTAATATTTTTCATCCTCCATTTTGGAAAACAATTAAAAAGGCGAATACCTAAAGTATTTTTAGGTTTCAACTAAAAACATGTTGTAGCTCTACTCTCAACTGCTGCGCGACACAGTCTTGACCGAGATTTCTATGATTACTATGATGGATTATTTTGACTCATTATTTATTTATTTATTTAGGTTTACCGACAAATGTTTCCACAAAATAATGTAAATATATATACAATTATGGAGCTTAGAACTAAGTGTAACAATTTTTTATAGGCAAACACAGCATATATTGATACATATATAACAATAAGTACGGAGAAATATATATATATATATATATATATATATATATATATATATATATATATATATATATATATATATATATATATATATATATATATATATATATATATATAATACTTAACAACTAACAACTAATGCCACCATATCCATAAGCAGATCCAGCAACACGACTCATTTTATATATTTATAGATATTTCGTACAAAAACAAAAACAATTATTCACTAATATCTTTATTCATTTAATAACATTTAGTAATTTGTTTCCATTTTAATGTTTCTCAAACATAAAGCATACTGCATCCATTCATAACCTGTAATAAATAAATACACAAACATCAAATATGTATAAGGGTATATAGCTGTCATTATTATAATTATTATATTCAGAGAAGATCTAAACTTACATAAAAAAACACGTGAGAATGGAATTCCCAATATGAGCAACTCACGCTTGACTACTTTGTATCACTACTAAACGCCTGTATTACACCACGTACCGTTTTCAATTTGTTTCCCCCTTTTTATAACCGTACCATTTACAAAAGGCGACAAAGAAATTACAATGTACGTGCTTTTTATCTATTATTTGGGGAGGAAAGTGGAATAAATAAACATTTATTGTTTTGTTATTTCTTTTTGTATAGACATGAACAGCTTCACAGACGGCACAGAATATACTGTGCTGTTTGATTAGAGAGAAAAAAAAAACATGTTTAAATAGTTATTGATATATTTATTTCCTTTATTTGTATAACACAGCCATAAGTGAAATAAAAAAAAATATTAAACATGGCTCTTATGCACCTTTTATCCATCCAAACTAAAGCTTATACGACGGGCATAGAATACGGGTACGAGACAGCTAATATATTCTTATAGTATTCTTTTAGTTAAGTTGAACAGTTTAAGAGCACATAATAAAAGAGGGTCTGCTGCATATTAACCTGACGGCCGGACCTACCCTGCCTTGTCAGTGTAGAACGCTCAAAAATTTCTTTAGTACTTTCATCCTTTTTTCTTTGGGGAAAATATTTACATTCACTAGTAGAACACTCTCTTAAAAGATGCTAATGAGATGTAAGATTTCCATCTTACCCTGTATGCGTTATACCTGCCTTCCGTTGGGATTGGTCGATTGAAATGGTTATTTCGCCTACCCTACATTCCACAGTCTATATATATATACGAACTCGATTACTTTTCAACATATTTAAAAAAAATGATTTTATTTTTTGTGAACCACTTCAAGAAGACGAAGATTCTTAATTAGACTGTCCACTGCTGAACAAATGCCTCCCCTATAAACGTCTTTTATTCTCATGGTCGTAGCTAGAACGGGGAGGGGCGATATTGAGGGACAATGCACTACCATAAAAGGTTTAATGTCTTACCTTAAAAGGCCTCAAGAAAATGAGCCAGATTCGCTTTTTGAAGTCACTTAATTATGACTTCTGCCCTACAAAAAAGATCTTTTGGCCTACCTTAAACTTGGGCGTAGTTACGGCCCTGGTTACTTTATTATGACTTCTGCCCTACCAAAAAGATCTTTTGCCCTACCTGAAACTTGGGTCTATTAATTATGACTTCTGCCCTACCAAAAGATCTTTTGCCTTACCTTAAACTTGGGTTTAGCTACAGCCTTGGTTACTTAATTTTGACTTCTGCCCTACCAAAAAAATCTTTTGCCCTACCTTAAACTTGGGTTTGGCTACGGCCCTGATTACTTAATTTCAATTTCTGCCCTACCAAAAGATCTTCTGCCCTACCTTAAACTTGGCTTTGGCTACGGCCCTCTTTATCCTTAATCTTTAATCAATATTCTTATATCTTTTATTCTAATATAAAATTACATTCGTTTAAGCTTGTCAACCAAATATGGCATGATGTAGTTAGAAAAAAAAACATCAAGCACATTCTAACATTACGTCTATGACGAGTAAAATAATAATCAAACTATTTTCCTCCATGTATTTTCCTGTTTATTTTATGATTATCCACACGTAAAATGTCTAATTGAAGGTTTTCTTTTGAAATTTGTGAAACAACAAATAATTTTAGAAAAAAAAAGAAAGAAAGAAACTACACAATTTTGTTTTATACAATTTAGAATGGCAAACAAGCTGACGGCCCACCTGATGGAAAGTACTAACCGTCGCCTATAGACATGAGCAGTACCATAAACATTACAGAGTATACTGTTTCGCCTATGATACCTCCGATGCGTTGCCATTCCTGAGGACTTAGGTGTTATTCCTCTGTACCCTGTAAATTTACGCTATATTCCACTCTTCAAACCGAAACACAGCCATGCAAACACAACTGCTTTAAGGTTGAAACACGAATGGTACCCAAGCATTCGACTTTTGTACAAAGTCTCCCTCTGGTACATAAATAAGGAAAATAAAATAAAACACAAATGCGTAATATAAGGGTCCAAAATGTTTGTGCGCGCGCGTGCGTGCGTGCGTGCGCCCGTGTATGTGCGTGCGTGCGTGCGTCGCAATACTTACAAAATGAGGTCCGTACTCAGCATTTTATTTCTATCGTGGATAATTTAACTGACTATCATTATTTTACTTTTATACGTAGCTCCCTCATCATTCATTCATCATTCTAATTATCCCTCCACTGCTGGATATAAACCTTCCCCATAGACTGCCATAAGGAACAGTCTTGAGCCACCCACATCCACTGACTCCCTGCAATACATTTGAGGTCATCACTCCATCTAGTGTAGATTCGTACTACACTGCGTTTGCCCGTAAGGGCTCGCTACTCAAGAACCTTTTTTCCCCATCAATTATCGGTTCTTTGAGCTATGTGACCAGCCCATTGCTACCTATTTCATAATGATTATTCTACCAACCATTAACTGTGCACTATTCAACATAGACTTCCCCCATAAATAAGGGTTTTGCTATTAGTTGCCACGCTTGGTAGACGGATTGGCGACCGCAGTTAGGTTTTGCCGATATTTTAAGAGTGACGCTGCTGCCTATTTTTGTAAATACACAAACAAAATATATTAAAAGATATAAAACATCTAAAGCAATACAAGTACACCAACTTATGAATACAAATGGTCGTTTTGTGAGCGGATCGATTCAGCAACTGCTATAAATAACCATACGAACTGAAGTTTAGAGAAACAGGTACACCGTACCATTATACAAGGTACAAAGTAAATGAAAAATAATTACCAAACACGTAGCTCCCTGCCGAGGTTTCCCCAAGAGATTACTGTATGGGGTTTTTCAAAAAAGGTACGTATATTAAGGTCTTTACAGGGTTGACAACGCGCACGTGATACTCCTAGTGTTACAGGCGTCTATAAGCTACAGTGACTGTTTACTATCAGACGGGCTGTATGCTTGTTTGTCACCTGATTGGTATAGTAAAAATTAGATTATTTTCTACAATAATAGATTTTACATCCACAAAAAAATAACACTCGACAACAAACGTAATAAAACCAGTAATTTTGATTTGAAAACTGAAGCTGAAATATTGAAAGGATTTTGAGAATTTTTTTATGAAACCAATTTGAAAGTATATTCTTTTGTTGTTAAATGTTTCGAAACTACATATTTTATTACATATATGTATTAATGTGCGTCACAGCCGCTCATGATTATGGATCATGAGTTGATCCCGAAACTAGTAGACTTTTCTCATAACTTAAACCGGTATTATATTCATAGTGTGACCTGCTAGTGGTCTAATTTTTATTTTTTATTTTTTATGCAACTAAGAATAACAAACAAGCTGACGGCCCACCTTATGAAAAGCGTTAACCGTCACTTATAGACATGAACAGTACCATGGACATAACAGAGTGCACTGTTTCGCTCATAATATCCCATGCGTTGCTATTTCTGAGGGCTCATGGGATCCATGGTATGGGATTGAAGGGTGGGATATGGCAGTGAATTTACAGGGTACAGAGGAATAACAACTGAGTCCTCAGGAATGGCAACACATGGGGGTATCATAGGCGAAACAGTATACTCTGTTATGTCCATAGTACTGCTCATGTCTATAGGCGACGGTTATCACTTTCCATCAGGTGGGCCGTCAGTTTATTTGCCATTCTAAGTTGTATAAAAAAAACCTCAGGTGTTATTCCTCTGTACCCTGTAAATTCACTGCCATATCTCACCCTTCAAACCAAAACATAACCAGGCAAATACAACTGCTTTACGGTAGAAACACGAAAGGACAGGTGCTCAAACAAACGACTTTTGTACAAAGTCTCCCTCTGGTAATTGCTTACATATCTTATACTTCTAGCAATTAGACCATTAAACCTCGCTATAAACATTAATATAATTTGCTTAGCCCAATTGTTAAAGTTTTTTTTTTTTAATGTATGATAATGGAATGGTAACCCCACCCGCGCTATCGGTATACACCGGCGGGGCACCAGTGAAGGATGATAGGTGAGGATAAAGTAGGTCAGTTAGCCAATCGTGACGAATTCAACAAGAATTGTTCACGATGGTTTCCAGGGGGAACCACGTGGAGGTCGACCTAATAAGGCATATTGCTAGCAATAGGGCTGTCAATCTCCATTACTAACAATCCAATTGTTAAAGTTAGGTTAGTACCCAATTAACTGAATCATATTAAATAAAAATAAATCATGTGTCGATCAAATTGTTTGATAAAACAAAACAAATATATGTACAGTATTTAGGAATGAGGTTAGACACGTCTCTCATTAATTAAAACATTCAATGACCTTTGTAATATTTTTGTTTTATATTTAGAACTTGTTTTAACGGAAACCTGATAATTGTTATCATGAATCATTATCAGTTATTATTTTAAAATGACTTCAAATTAGTGAGTGCCATGACCTAACAGAAAGTTCATTACTCCAACCTACATCACTCGTACGTTAATTTCCAGCCATCTTTCATGATGTATGAAAAAAAAAATTGTGTAAAATTAAACTTTATAAATGTCTTAAACATGTAAAATTGGTCAAGTGTTAACTATAAAACCTTCTTCTATCTCGTGAAAGAATACAAGTGTTTTTCGTCTGTAATCTCAGTTGTTTATTTCATGCATTTTTCATGTTTGTTCACTTTACACATTTTATGTACAAGATATTTATATATATTACATATATGTGTACATGGTGGATTTAATACTAAAAGCATTCTCTTCCAGTCAACCATAGGGAAGTGTCAGAATACACGAATGATTATTATTGAGAGATTGAGAGCTCACAAATATATAGCGACTTGAAAAGGAGAAAATTCTAAATTCGTCTATATATATATATATATATATATATATATATATATATATATATATATATATATATATATATATATATATATATATATATATATGATCTCCATATTACGTGATTACGTGGAGGACGATATTTTACTATTTGTGTATTTAAAATTATTTTTACTTGTTATTTTAAGGTACGGAACCCCGAGGACTGTGCCAAATTGCATAAGCACGAATAAAATTTTATTGAAAATAACTAATTTTATTTAGCTCTCGATAGTTGAGAGCAAATCAACCAATTCTCATAGTGTAGTAACTGTGTAGTCATTCGTCCTCTATTTCAATAGACCCAAGTGACAAGCAGACGCGTTGTTTCCTTCTTTTATGACACCTATGAGAAAGGAAGGGGTCCACTGTAGATCAAGACTATACAGCGAATAATAATAAACATTTATTTCAAGCGCTTACTGATCCATGTAAAATTGTATCAGATGACAAAGCACAAAAAATAAAAAAAAAATGCAATTTGCAACAGTGAAATAAAAAATATAAAAATAAAACTTGTATTATAGCTTGTATTACAAAATATCAGTTGCTACTATAGCATACAATAACGCACATAGTATAAAAATTATTTATTTTACCAAATAAGGTAATGTAAACAGGTAATTCTATAGCATCTTTACTTCACAATATGGCGGAAAATCATATGTAAAGAAGACTTTCGTATGAAATCGAAAGAATTGTCGGAATCGACAAGTATAGTAAGCTCATAAAATTCTCTTTATACGCACACACACACACGCACGTACGCACGCACGCATGCATGCACGCACGCATAGTCACCTGTTAAATGGATTCCGTAAAAACAGATTCGCTACATCCTTTGACTAGCAACACAATCGAAACGGGAAGTCTCCGACGTTTTTACACCAATTCCGTGATTTCCCCGGAGTGAGCTACCATCACTGGGTTGAATCAATTCAGTGCACATTTTTATTTAGGAGGAAATACCTGAGGATATCTACAGAACTTATAAAACACTTGGGTTTCCGATGCGGCCATGACCGTTCTTCTTACAATATATGTATATTTTGTAGCAACTACAGCAAAATATAGATATTTACTTATTTATACTGACTAAGAGTGTTTTTTGCTGCGTAAAGAAAAAAAAACAGTTTCATATTTGAAAAAATATTATAGGTTTTATTTTTTATATAACACTGAGGGCAAACGAGCATGCGACTCACCTGATGGTAAATGACTACCGCCGCCTATGATCACCTACAACACCAACGGCATTGCAGATGTGCTGTCGGTCTTTTATAAGGGAATATGCTCTTTTCTTGAATGTTACAATGTCGTATATTTTTATGAATGGCTATTATTTAATTAATTAGGTATAAAATAAATAAATTTAATTATATTTTATTTGCATTATACAATATAGAGAATAGGCAAGATAACTAATAAATATAACGATACGATAATAAAATTACCTTACTGTATAAGTACAATAAGACGGTCTTATTATATTAGAAATATTATTATTTTAATTTTAAAATGATTAAAATACAGTGATGAATAACGGATGTTTCATAGACATATTAGATTGAAAATATTTGAAATTAAAAATCTTGAATCGTGAAATAAATCTTGCTTAGAAAAACAGTATTATGGTTCGCAAAAAAATTATCGCTTTAATGGATCTACACAGGAGTAAAGGGGGAAAGGGATTGTTAGTAAGATCTAAGATCTATAAGAATAAAATCTAAGAGGTACATTTCTAGCAATATACCTTGACAGGTCGACCTCCACGCCGTTCGTCCTGCAAACTATCGTGGTTAATTTTTGATGAATTCATCACGATAGGCTAACTGGCCTTTTCATTCTCACCTATCATCTCTCACTGGTGCCCCGCCAGTGTATACCGTTAGCGCAGGCGGAATTACCATTCCATTATCTTCCAATAAAAAAAAAACAGGAGCAAACCCTATTCCTAAAGAATTATAAAAACTTTTGTGTTAATCGTATAATATTTTCAGAAATAATAATACAGTCGAATTAAGAAATTTATACTTTTAGAATTCTCTTGAAAACCATTAAGCCTCCGTTGCTTACTTTATTTTATGTCTACATAAAAATAACTTTACATCTTCAAAAACACAAATTCCAATATTACGTTTCAGAACTTTGTTATTATGCGGTTTTGTTCATGTTTTAATACTGTTACGAATTGTAAAATTAATTGTAAAACTTCTATACAAAAGTTTAACTAATTTATTAACTTTATATCTGTGTGACATTTAACTTTATAATTAATGTATCGGTTACGATTAGAGTTCTCGTTTGTATATAAAGTAAGAGTTGTAAACTGGAATTTTGGAATAGAAATTAGATTTAAGGGCATTATGACCTTTGACTTGTAGTGACTGTTTTTCTTTTGTTTATGACGCAGAGGGCAAACGAACACGCCGCTCACCTGATGGTAAGTGACTACCGCCGCTCATGAGCACCCGCAATATCGAGGCATTGCAGGTGTGTTGCCGGCCTTTTAAATAGGAATATGCTCCTTTCTTGAAGATAATGATATAAAATAAAGGCGTGAATTTACTGGGTACAGAGGAATAACACCTGAGTCCTCAGGAATGGCAACGCATGGGAGGTATCATGGGCGAAACAGTATACTCTGTTATGTCCATGGTACTGCTCATGTCTATAGGCGACGGTTACCACTTTCCATCAGGTGGGCCGTCAGCTTGTTTGCCATTCTAAGTAGTATAAAAAAAATAAAGTTTAATCTCTAAGGTTCAAAAAAGTTTGTCAATTTAAATTTTCGACTAACTGTCCTGTAATGGGAAGCAGTGATGAGAAATCATTAATTCGAGTGACGGCGTCCACTCATTCCTTGTCTCGTTGGATTCTAATATGCTGGATGTAACATAATTTTAGTTACCATAACGGTAACAGTTAACAAGTGTCTTTAAATACTATATAAAAACCATGAGTTTCTTATAACGAAATTGTGAATATAGATCATCATCAAAGGTGATGATCATCATCATCATCATCACCTTTGATCTCCATCGTTACTTTATTGGTATTACAATGTATTTTCGTGTATATATGTAAGTACATTTATATATGTATATATGTTTTTATAATATACATACATATATTTGTAAATGTAAGTAATATTTGTATAACGTATTCATGTAAGTTTGTATGATCATAGTGTACGAGTATGTTAGTTCTCTATTGTATATATTATTTAATTTATAAACCAATATATACGTAGTTATGTCTGTAACTACTTACCCATAACAATTTTCAGTATTTTTCACCACATAATTATATTTCTTTTTTTCCAAAAGTTGACTCATAGGGAAGTAAGTCTATTAAGACACCTTTTGTACCAAACATTTTTTAGAATATAGAATAAATAAATAAATACCTCATTAGGGATAAAATGCGTAAGTGCACATTCATTAATTTCACTCTAACTTCATACTGATATGAATCAAACATTTCATACATTCACACATCCACATAACTTTATTATAAATCTACCGCTAAGATCAAAAATAATTTTGACCGTATAAAAATGGGCAGGAAATACAAAAACTTTTAGTCAATTATGAAAAGCCATTCGTGTCTCGCAGCTTTCTTGGCGTATCTAAGTGTAGAATGTTAATAGGTCGTTGTGGATGGATGGATAGCTCTTCCTTACAGCTTAGCTTCAAATACACGGAAAGATTTATCTATTCGATCAGTTGTAACGATCCATTTATATCGATATATATAAACAAGCAGATGAATTATCACGATGTGAAGACACGTGTCACACACGCAATATTACCATTATGATCGAACGATTTTCATGGGGAAACACTGTATAAATAACTGACGTATATGTATAAATGACTGACGTCAGAGGGTGTTACCAACTCGGTTTTTTTTTTAATACAAAGGGCAAACGAGTATGCGACTCACCTGATGGTAAGTGACTACCGCCGCCCATGATCACCCACAACACCAAGGGCATTGCAGGTGCGCTGTCGGCCTTTTAAAAAGGAATATGCTCTCTTTTTTCAAAGGTTATGATGTCGTATCGGTTTGGAATTACTGTTAAGTAAATTCGTTGGAAGTGAAAATGCCATACCTACAGATAATTTCGTCATAGACGCTAAAAAGTTCGAATTTTTCTTTTTCCAACTTGCTAGTTCTGATTAAAAATTAGCTTGGCGACATTGTGCTGACAATTCGATAGACGGTGATTTAAAAGAGCTTGAAAATAAATGTATTTGAATAAAAGGTTATTGAATTTTAATTTACAAGCGACGATCGGGACGACCTCATCACATTGTCCCCTGAAAAGCTTCATGATTAATTCTTACAAAATTAATCAAGATAGGTTAAAATCTGACTTTGTCTTTACCTATTTATGATACAGAAGAGCTTGCGTTTCAGTGAATGGGCGGTAGAATCACAAAAAACGCCTATTCAAAAATGAATGAATGAGCGAATGAAAACTCTTTATTGTTCCCTTCAAAGTATGATACAGATTATAAAGATTAATTAATTTATTTATTTATTTAACTCTTTACTGCACCATAAATAAAAATATACAATGACAAGTGAATAATTCAAGTGAAATACAGTAACATAAATACAGATTGAAGTATACACATAAAGGTACAAAAGGCGGTCTTATCGCTGGGGCAATCTCTTACAGACAACCTTTGGTTAAAGGAGAACAGACAGAAATGGGCAGGTGGCGCAAGAGTGAATTAATAATTTTTCGTGCATGAAATACAAAAACCTGTAATGCAATTAATAATATGTATATAAAAAAAAATTGTTATTAAAATTTTTGCTATTTATGTAAATTTTAAATTGATATATGTTTAAGATAACCTTTTCATACGTAAAATATTGTACGAGGCAACTATAGGAATAAAGCACTATACATTAAGTACTGGAGGATAAAAAAATACAATTTATTAAATAAACTTAATTACATAAAAGAAAGACAAAGAGGCAACAATGGGCGGCCTTATCACTAAAACACTGATAATTAATTTTACTTCAATAAAAAATTATTCATATTTCATTTCATCCATTATAAAAAAATAATTGGAATATGTTTAAAAAATAAAGTGATCTTGAAATCATACGATGGATCATTAAGTTTATCACATCGTGTACGGGGCATCTTATCTGAAAATTACCACCGGGCCAATGGGATCGTGAGCTATTTCAAAATCTATTGCATTAAGAACAAAGTTCAAAATGTACATCCAAGTTAACTATACCAACCGCAAAGTTTGAACAGATCCAATTTAAAATTATGATTGTGTGCCCAAGTGGTCGTATCTACCTTTAAAGTTGTAACAGCTTTGTTAGAAGTTCTCTGGTGTTCGTTTGCTAAAATATTTCTGGATTGTACGATATGTTTATATTGCCTGTAGGTTTACTTTAATTTTCTTTATTTATATAACGCTTTATTGCACCAAAGACATAAAAGTATACAATAATAATTAGAAAATTCAAGTGAAATACAGTATCCATAAAGTACAGATTAAAATATACATAAAGATACAAAAGGCGGTATCGCTAGAACGATTTCTACATAAGAACTTTTTTACACAATGATGTTATATATATATATATATATATATATATATATACTACATTATAATTTATTATGTTTAAAATACTAGGGTTCTAAATTAAATATAAAAGTAATTTGAACAAACGATCTGTAAGTTTATTGACCTCACTAACCAAAGAATTTTTTAAATTATTAATATTCTACTATAGATTATAGAGCTTCCCCTACCTATAATCAATGCAATAAGGAATAGTTTTGAGCTCCCTACCTACACTCAATCCTTGCAATATAAGAATAAATGACAGACACTCATGTACTTTCCTCTGTGAGTGCACCGTTGCCGACAAAATGTACTCAACTTCCCCTAACTCAAATAGGGTTGTCATAAATGCATACTCATTAAATGAATTATATTATTTATTTATTTAATGTTTATGTATATATATATATATATATATATATATATATATATATATATATATATATATATATATAGTAAATGGATAACTTAACACCATATTGCATTAATTACTAATCGATTCAAAACAGGAATAACAAAAAATATAATTGACAGTGCAACATAATCAGAAAATGAATAAAAGAAAAAACAAAACAATATTATAAAAAAAAATACAACGGAAATACCAACATCAGATAATGTAAAACGGCTAAAACGTAATACATTTCAAGGGATTCTAAATAAAACGAACGTAGTTTATGCTTGAATGCCGATTTGCTTGAGACAGGTCTAATGTCAAAGGGTAAAGCATTCCAGTAGGTACTTGATATTTTATATATATAAACAATGAAAAGCAATCGGTTATAATATTAAAGAAAGTAGATCTTGTACAGACAAATGTAGTGTAGGGCGACGTGCCTACTAATAAAATCAATTCAGAACTAACATAGTAGATATTGTGTAACGTAAACAAAAAAAATACAGGCAAACCTAGAAATTCCATTTGAAAAGGAAAATCTCAGTAACAAACTTTAGACCCATTCGTTCTTTGTCAAAATCGAATTATTGACAACGTATTTATTTAGAAGTACATACTAAAACGATTTAAGGCCGTAAAACAAGGGTTAAATTGCCGGCATATAAATAAAATACTATTGTTAAGGAATAAAGGGACTACTGCGTCGTCCACTAGTACTGAATAATCCGATTCGTTTAAACAGAGCGAAGAAATGTCTTGATGTCGCTACACAAGAGGTTAGAGCAGGTGGCACTGTATTTTTAAACGTTAGGTAACTAACGCTTAATATGTCACTCGTTTTTATTAACGGTACAGTATAAATATTATATAATAGTATAAGAATTTTTGCATGCTATTATATAAGGCGGGATGTGTAACATGTGTAAGGCGGGATATAATTTAATACACCACTCTATTTAATACTATTAATAAGATTTAATAATTTTTTATGGCAAATTTTCATTTTAATTCAATGTTTAAAGTTGACAAAGTAAAAACAAATCTATTATTTAATTTCGTATATTATTGATAGGCAGCCGCTTTATTTATTTTATACTATTATTATATTAAACTCTAAAATAATATTTAATAATGAAAGTGAATCGAATAATACTTTTTTTTTTAATTAAAATCAAGTAAACAAAGTTAAGCAGTTTATGATAGATATTTATGATTTTTAGCCTAGATGGCATACAGTGAGGTTTCAGAGATATTTTTTCCCACGAACTCTCAAATAATGGAATGAGCTCCCTGTTGAGGTTTCTCCAAGAGACTATAGCATAGGGTTCTTCAAAAAAGAGATAAAGAGGTTTCTTCAGTGTCGTCAACATGCGTGTAATGCTTCTGATATTGCAGGTTCATTAGCTACGGTAATTACTCACCGTCAGGTGTATCGTATGCTTCTTTGCCACCTCAGTGGTATAAAAAAAATATGATGCCAAAGATTAGTAAGATACGAAAATTATTTATTTATGCATGAAATATACGGAATACAGTTTAGAAATTATAATGGAATACAATAATTATATTATTGTCAATTAGTACCCAAATTTCAAAGTTCAATATTGATTATTCCAAATTACTAAAACAGTTCAAAGTCCGTTTTACGAAGTTAACTTTTAAATAAAAGGTTAACTTAGTTAACTTAAATAATTACTATTCAGTTGAACAAGGGCCTGAATCCGAAGTGATCTGCATAATAAAAGACATTTGGTTCCAATGTAATTCCTTTAAGTTGGACGAGTAATCTTAAGTGTAATTAGAGTTTGATATTTTACATAGAATGTATATGATATAAATAGGAGAATAATAAGACAGTATGTTACTCGAAACTCTATATAAATATAGAGTTTCAAGTACTTACTAAAAAAAGGCTTCAAATATATATATCAGGAAGAATATAAATAAATAACTAAAAAGGTCAGCCAAGTTGACAACAACACTAGTTGTTCTCGCGTATTTGCATGAATTTCTATTATAAGTTAATCCAGAATGTCACACATTACATTACTAGAATAAAATATTCCATTAAAAATTTTCAAATTTTATTTAATCTTAAATCATAATAAATAAATAAACCAATAACCTTATAACATCCCAATACTGAATAGTGACATAAGAATAGGTAATCTTGGCTTACAACACTGGTTTCTTACCATTAAAGAAGGGTATTAGCCTATTGTGAACACGATGACCACGAAGCTTGGGAAAGGGATTTATTTCGAGCTTTCTTTCTTTTGTACTAATGCACGGTGTTTGTTTTATTAGACCCCTCTTACGATACCCTGCGAATAAAAAGAAGTAGTGACATATTGTAGTCTTATTTCTTTACCATGCCTATTTATTTACAAGTATCAAAACTGGATAAAAATTTAAAGAATCAAAAACATTTTTAAATGTTAATAAGAACTTCTAAATAATTAAATAACTAAATAGATAATCTCGAAGATGGTAACCTGAATAACTAGTCGTTAACGAACTCATTATATTCTGTGACAAATTTATAGAAATTTATGATGCCTATGTTTTAAAATAAATTATAATATAAAATTTTAACTTTCTAAATCCAGACGATCAACACACTATTAGCAATAGACAAGTCATGGTACATAAACACCTTTATTTTTATATAATCAAAAATATTTTTATATAAATAAATAAAAAAAATAAATATTTTTATTCAAGTACACTTAGATTTAAGCATTTTTGAATAGTCACTTTTTCATTACCATCCATTCGAAACGCAGTTTCAACCAAGAAGAACGAACAAGAAACACAGCTGTTGCTCTTTTCAAAAGTTTAACTATATAAAAAACTGTCTATCTATTTATTTAAGAGCTGCGCTCTTGTGGGTGGAGCTCTTGCCACTCACTACGATTTTCAGCGAGTCTCTTCACCTCTTTATACGACACGACACCAACTCCTTCCTTGGAAAAAACTGTCAATATAGTCATATTAATCGATGATTAAACTAAATTTAAATTTATTGTTTGTACGGTGCAATCGGCTCTGAGCACAGTGAATATTTTATTAAGTGAAGACTATGTGACATATCTATTTTACATTCTGGTATATAGTTTAAGTAGGTTGTTGTGTGTCTTACGTGCCTTGTTAGATATATACTTTATTATTTACCCACGTTACCGTTCTCAAGGTTTCTAAAGATTCTATCTCGAAATACATTAAACTTTTTAATATTCCTTTGACTTTCGCTTAATATATATATATATATATATATATATATATATATATATATATATATATATATATATATATATATATATATATATATATATATATATATAAACTTTTATCATTACATCTTTATTATATTTTTAACAATATAATATAATAGGCAGCATTGGGTTTTTAAAAAGAGTATATTAAGGTTTCTTCTGAGTCGGCAACGCGCACGTGACAGCCCTAGTGTTTTTTTTTTAATGCGTAATAATGGAATGGTAACTCCGCCTGCGCTATCGGTATACACTGGCGGGACACCAGTAAGGGATGATAGGTGAGAATGGAGCAGGTCAGTTAGCCCATTGTGACGAATTCAACAACAACTGTTCACGATGGTTTCCTGGGGAAAACACGTGGAGGTCGACTTAATAGGGTTTTTTTATTGGATGATAATGATATGGTAACCCCACCTGCGCTATCGGTATACAATGGCGGTGCACCAGTGATAAATGACTGATGAGAACGAAAGCAGGTCAGTTAGCTCATTTACCTCATCCTGACGACTTCAAATAGAATTAACCACGATGGTTTCCAGGGGGAACCGCGTAAAGGTCGACCTGATAGGGTTATTGTTAGTAATGGGGCTATTTGGCTCCGTAACTAACAATCCCATTCCCCCCCCGACCTAATAGGGTATATTGCTAGCAATGGGGCTGTGAAATTCCATTGCTACAATCCCTTTCTCCCCCACCCCTAGTGTTGCAAACGTTCATAGGCTAGAATGACCGTTTAATATCGGATATTGATATATTTATATATATAAGACGGGCTATATGTTTGTTTGTCACCTTTGTAGTATAAAAAAAACTGATGTCCATATGTTTAATAGTAGCAACAGTTAATATAAAAAAACCCATTTTAATATATAATAATTCAATGCCTTTTATTGGTTATGTCACTAGTTTTACCCAAAAAATGCTATATTTGTATGTAAATTAAAAAAAAATCATAAAGTTGTTATTTTGATGCTGAATTTTTTTTAAAATGGCTAAATAAAAATTTATTATTGTATCATTGATAATTAACTAAATTAGTTCGTATGATTCACAGTTTTATTTTATCATTCCATCTATGTAATTCCTTCTTCTTAGGTTTCTGGCAAATAAATCATTATTATTATAAAGGCAAAGGCATATTATATACAGTAATACAATTTTTTTTATACAACTTAGAATGGCAAACAAGCTGACGGCCCACCTGATGGAAAGTGGCAACCGCCGCCTATAGACATGAGCAGTACCATGGACATAACAGAGTATACTGTTTCGCCCACGATACCCCACATGCGTTGCCATTTCTGAGGACTCAGGTGTTATTCCTCTGTACCCAGTAAATTCACGCCATATCCGCACCCTTCAAACCGAAACACAGCCATGCAAACACAGCTGCTTCACGGTTGAAACACGAATGGGACAGAGGTAGCCAAGCAATCGACTTTTGTACAAAGTCTCCCTCTGGTAAATATAGACGAATATGAAATAATTTGGAAGATATAGATACAACTTTCACTATTATATGAAATGGAGATAATATCTTGTATGCTTCTTCGAATTCCAATTTAGAAACAAATTTATAGTTAGGTATTATTTATTCTAGACTATGAATAATAGTTCTGCGGGTTCAGAATATTAATATATTTACTCAGATCTATATCAAGAATGGAACATCAATTATTACTAGATTAATTATAAGAAAACCATAAATTATGATGGTATTTTGCAACTGTATATAAATATAAGTCTTGTAGTCTTGGCATAGAATAGGCCACCCCTTCCTATCCCGTGGGTGTCGTAAGAGCCGACTAAGGGAGGGCGAGGAATGGGCAGCAGCTACTCTTTTAAAACATCTCTAAATCCTGACTGCAGATGCCAATCCGTTTACCAAGCGTAGCATTTACTAGTAAAACCCCCCAAGGGGGAGGCTTATGCTCAGCAGTAGACAGTTAAAGGCTGATACGATGATGTGAATATAAAAAGAATCCGTATTATATTATAAAGTTACAAAATTGGATTTATACGTAAACTTAATCGTTGACTATAATAATACTGGCTGATTGAAATAACACACACACGCATGCACGCACGCACGCACGCATTCGCGCACGCATGCACGCACGTTCATGAATTAATTGTTGAAGCAACTAATTTATGTATTCTCTTCCAGCCAGCTCTATTCTAGACATATGGTCTAGAATTGACCTCCCTATGCGATATGACACTTTTTTTTCGTGAGGAAATGCCTAATGCAGACCCATAAGCCCCGGGGGAGGCTTATGGGTACTGCCGGACTCCTACCGGCCAAAAACATCCACGGCAAAAGTAGCAATACAATTCTATTTCTGTTTCTAATTTACTTGCCGTTACTAGAACAACTGTTCTAATAAGAAAATAATCATAACCCTTCAGCGGCTCCTTCATTAAGAACACAAAGGTCAAAAAATGTCCTCACTGGTGACCTTGATTGGCATGCGTGACTTGCTGGCAGCGGTCACGACGTGAGGGTTAAGTGCCTTATTATTTTTACCGCTGGGTCAATGGAACCATGGAGTTGGGAAGCATTCGATGGGTTGGATAGGACATTACGAGAAATGATGACAAAATAGTATGCTCACTTGACGGTAAGGCCATAAGTACTTGGCATTTATTGCATTTTTTTTACACCTTGAGTTACGTTACTAAAGTTTTAGTAAGGATCTCTAATCTTTTCTAGCAATAAATATAGCCTGTGTTACTCAGGGTGAATATAGCTTTCTAATGGCGAAAGAATTTTTGAAATCGATAAAGTAGTTTTTAAGTTTATTCATTACAAACATACACACAAAAATACAAATCTTTCCTCTTTATAATATTAGTGTATGTATAAATATTATAAATTATGCATATAGATATTGCATGCCAAACTGGCTGAATGTACAAGCTACGTATTGTCATTGATACCATTCCATTATGAACTATATTCTTTTTTTTTTCAACACAGGGGGTAAACGAGCATGCGGCTCACCTGATGGTAAGTGACTAACGCCGCCCATGATCACCTACAACACCAGCGGCATTGCAGGTGTGCTGCCGGCCTTTTAAAAAGGAATATACTCTTTTCTTGAAGGTTATGTTGTCGTATCGGTTCGGAAATACTGCTGCTGGAAGTTGATTCTAAAGAATGGTTGTGCGTGGAAGAAAGTGCCTTGAAAAACGCACGGTGGAAGACCGCCACTCGTTCAGATGATTGGGATGAAACTTTAGTTTGTGGCGGGTTGTACGGTGGTGAAAACCAGCAGCAGATAAATATAATTTTATTAATTACTAATTATTATTATTATGCCGTATCCATATTTCAATGCCAACGGTCTTTATGAGACCCAAGTAAAAAGTAGCCCATAAACACTCGCTAGGGGACTAGTTATGGCTCATTCTCTACATTTACGTGTTATCTTGACACATCGTTTGTGTAAATCTCTATACGTCGAGTTTTATAGCATCTTAACGTTTTTCACTGTATGGTCCCGGCATAGAATGGGCCTTTGCTTCCTTTCCCATAAGAGACGTAAGAGGCGACTAAGAGAGCTTAACGTACGAGGGATAGGCAGTAGCGTCTTCTAAAACACCTCCAAAACCTAATTAGGTTTTGGTGATGTTTTGGCGGTTGTCAACCTGCCTACTAGAGAGGAAAGGGATTGTTAGTTATGGAGACTGAGAATCCCATTGCATGCAATATACCCAACCAGGTCGACCTCCTCACGGTTCCTGCTGGAAACTATCATGGTTAATTCCTGATGATATCATCATGATGGGCTAACTGGCCTGTTTTCATTCTCATCTATCACCCTTCACTGGTGCTCCGCCAGCGTATCACGTAAGCGCAGGTGGGGTTACCATACCATTTTCACCCATCAAAAAAAACCTACCTACTAACTGTAGTAACTATTGGTAAAAATCCCCAGTTGAGTGAAGTCTATGCTCAGCATTTTGTAATGTTTTAAAAGAGACCCTGTTGTCCATCCTTAGACGAAGAAAATTTACTTTTTAAAACATTAGTCTACATGTATTTAGTGGTCGCCACAACTCTCTATTACTAAACATACATACACTATGCACGTATAATCGTTTCTTTTTTTGGACATTAAACACTCTACTTCAGTGGATTTATCCCAAATTGTCTTTCGTCCAGTAGTAAAGTAGATCAAGATAGTTATAATAATGAGAATAATAAAACCACTAATATAATGTACCGATAGATTTTATGAATAAATTGTATTTTTATAAATAATATATCATCTATAAGTTTTTTTTTTTTTATTAGTAGAGTGCGTAAGGTACAAAAGCAAACTAACTTGTTTCGAATAAAACAAAAGGCTTAATAATACTTATTTATTAGCGCGAAAAAGACATAACAAAGCATTAAGTAGATTTAGAAAATATTTAAAAAAAAAGTACTCTGAATACTGCAAACTCTGCTTTGAATGCAATGCAGTAATACTAAGTAAAAGATATTATTTACTTCTGTCCAAGAGGGAACAAGTCATATTGTATATGCCAAAGAGAGTATAGATCGTTCGACGTATTGTACTCAGAATATGCGTACGCATAATATTCACCGGGAGTGATGTTAGCAAACATGTTAATTCTTAATAAAATAACAGGCTTCAGAGGCATAACATCTTAGTACTCAGGGTACTATAGGTGACACATTACTTTCTTATATCTATAAATACATGGATAGGATCCAGAGGGAGATCCTAGAGAGGCATATAGTATAAACATGGAGAATACATAGTAACCATAACCACTTACCATCAGGTCGGCCATATGCTTGTTTACCACCTCGGTGGTATATAAAAAAAAACTTATATTGATAGGATGCGAACGTCAAATATTAAAAGTTATAGATTGTCCATCCAATCAGACCTCACTATTCATTGTTAGAGACCCATTACTATTTACTAGTGATTTGAAAATAAACAATTTTTTATTTATTTTTTTTTTTTTTTACTGTATTAAATATCCAGGGTAAAGCAAGACAATCAATTATGCTGCAACTATCTCTTGTAGATCTCATATAATTTATACATTAAATGTATCAACATTAAAAAATGACAATTGAAACACTGCAGTGAAATATCTGTTTCTAATATTCCACTTGAGCAATACCTACAAAGTGGTTAATTTTGAACTTTATCGTTGTTTACACATATTTAAATACACTATCGAGA
Organism: Galleria mellonella; assembly: GCF_026898425.1. Classification (NCBI taxonomy): domain Eukaryota; kingdom Metazoa; phylum Arthropoda; class Insecta; order Lepidoptera; family Pyralidae; genus Galleria; species Galleria mellonella. Next base: position 4,810,837 of record NW_026442082.1, on the reverse strand, counting down.
CTTAGTGCAACCACGAATTGTATTCAAACTGCAATAATTGTTTCACTATAAAGCAATAATTAAAAATACGAACGACTTAATATTTAATTAGATTTCTTAAATACAAATTACTATTTGTTGGAGCAGAGTATTATTTAGTAAAAGTACAAAAGATTATTTCAAGTAAAACATTCTACAATCTTATGATGAAATAATAATACATTTTAAAATTTAAAGGGCAATTTAATAAATAAACAAACCACTAAGACTTTCAAGTTTACTTTGTCTAAACAATTTATAGCTTAAAATACATTATTTATTTTCTACCAAGAGGAAACAAGTCATTTTGAATTTGCCAAAGAGGTATGTATGGATCGTTCGACGAACTATCGTATAGAAAGCCATATCTTACGCTATACTCGGGATACGCATACTCATAGTATTCGCCTGGAGTAATATTGGCGTAGATATTAATTCTGTCAATATAGTATCTTAGATCTGTAAACACCAAAATCCTATCTTCATTGTAACGAATCTCAAAACACCCTAAACCAATCAGTACATCTGGGCCAGCTCGGGCAGGACCAGAGAACAGACCCCCGCCATTAGCGATACCAGGAAAGCTGAATGTGTTTTTTACACAAATAAATTTACCCCACCATTTTGGCAAATATTTGGAACAATCCACTATGTCGTCTTTTAATTGTCTTGCGTACTTAATCTTATAGTTTTCTTCAATGTGCTTCAAGCTGAGGAAACCGGATCCACCATACCATATAAAATCCTCAATGATGTAATGTTTATCGCACAGAGTCGCTTTGTATGCGTATTGATAACTCGTTGATAACTTATTATAGACGTATATTTGGTCAAAGCTATGCACAATTGATACATCATGTCTTGGTATATGGACTCCTCGAGGACCGTGCCAGTGTTCGGGGTTATCACTTCGTGGTATTAATCTTCGGAATCTCCACACCCTGTATCTGTAAGGGGTCATGTGCTTGCCAGCCCTTCCTAACGCCCAAATCCTGACATCCCGCTGTCTGTCAAGATAAGGTTCCAAGTAATTTGCGGACGTGATGAGAACCCTCTTATTAAGTATTATTGCAGTTCCCAGCGGAATAAAATCTGAAATTATTCGACGTTATTAAAAACTAAACCAGAGGGAGACTTTGTACAAAAGTCATTTGGTTGCGTACCTCTGTTCCATTCGTGTTCCAACCGTAAAGCAATTGTGTTTCATGCTTGATTTCGGTTTGGAGGGTAGGATATGACGTGAATTTACAGGGTACAGAGGAATAACACCTGAGTCCTCAGGAATGGCAACGCATGGGGAAACAGTATACTCTGTTATGTCCATTTTACTGCTCATGTCTATAGGCGACGGTTACCACTTTCCATCAGGTGGGTTGTCAGCTTGTTTGCCATTCTAACTTGTATAAAATAAACTGGTAGATAATTTAAAACTAACACAGATCTCAACCCTCTTTATACTATATAGTTAGATAAGTATAGATTCACCGATTCACATAAACAAATCATAGAGACGATAGAGATTTCTATATATTAAAAATATTCATTTTATTATAATAGGTGCTCGAGTGGCGACCCCGTACAGGTTAACGCAGTATAGGACGACCTCCCACTAGATGGAGTGACGACCTGAAATGCATAGCAGACAGTCAGTGGATGCAGGTGGTTCAGAACCGTTCTTTATTGCTCACGTCCAGCAGTGGACGGATAATGACTGAAATGATGATGTTGATGATTTTGCTGTATGCAAAATAAACACATAAATTTCTATTATTTTATAAAAGTTACAAACCTATGGATATTCCGGCAAAGACGTGTAATTTTCTTCTATCAGCAATGATATCCCAATCCCAATGAGTGAACCAAAATGACATAAAAGGTGCATCTACTTGTTCCCACCTAAAAAAACTCTGCCTGGGAGTCGTATCTTTTGAGACGAATTTAGGAGTAGTCGTTCCAGTGTCCCAAAAAGCAAACGCCATGGATTTTAATGTAAGTAATACGTAGACACAGCTAAAATAAAAAATAAAAAATTTAAAAAAACTGTCATTTCTTAGTAGTAATGTATTAAATTATTCACTAAAATAAAAAAATAAAAAATCAGTATTTTATACCGCAAATTGAAAATTACAAAAAAAAAAGTAAAAGTGGAAGAATAACAAATAATAATAAGAGAGAGGAAAACCTAAAAATACATATTTAGACTTTATAAAAGATTATATGGCCAAAATGGGAATGGATGCGGAAAAGACTGCGGATAGAGAAGAATAGAGAAGAAAAATATATTACGCTGACCCCAGATAAAGAAATAAGAGTAATAAGATGATGAGTAGCCAACAAGCATTAGACATATACAATGATACCGCATGTTGGCAGAGAATACCTTGCAGTTTTCATTTTCCATACAGTTATTGAGTATAAATTTTATTAAAATTATTAATATCGTTTTTGTAGTATTCTAGTATCACTGATATTTATAGAGTCTTAAGACATTGAAAGTTAATTTATAAATGAAATCCTGTTATCAGATATGGTATTTAAAAACTTCCATCTTGTTTATATTTGCATTTACAATACAAAACAATAACACATTATTTCTGTTTAGAGTGCGTTGTGTTTGCAGAGATTAAATTTCTAGCCGCTTTGTTTGGTTTAAATATTGATATGAATTTAAACAATATTATTGCAACAAAACCATTTTAATTCACACTTGGTCAATATAACAAGTTCTACGCCTACTTTCACAAAGTAGTTAGTGAGTTCATTATTTGCCAAAATCCTGGATTTGGTTCAGTTAAAACGTGCTATGAGAATACTGTGACCAAAATATAGTGAAATGAAAATAAAGAAAGAGATTCTTTTATTTGAAATAAATAAAACGGGAAAAACTCGAAATGAAGTATCATATCTTAGCGTATGTACACGACAGCTTAACAACACAAGTAGTGCCAATAACATAACAGATGAAGAGGAAGAACTTCGGAGACCAGCCGTTCATACCCGAAGAGTTCTGAATGCCGTGTTTCTTGCTGTGAAAATGCTGCAAGCGTCTACAGCTCAGTGGGCCAAAACACGCAGTCAGGCTCGTGCTCGCATCACAATCACTCATGACTAAAGATCACGAATTCATTCCGAAAGTAGTCGAGCTTTTCCGATCTAATAACACATAAGTTAGTTATTAAATTAAAATACTATTTCTTAAAAAGCTATAATAAACACAAGAATCTGATTCCTTTTTAACAATATTTCAGTTATATGTATTAGAAAACATAAAAATGTAATTCTCAATTTATTGAAATAAAAAAAAAATACACGCCGTAGCGGAGACGCGTTACGGCTTACGCCAAATCTCCAAAAACAACGTCACCCAACTCTGAACAAGTGAAACAAAGAAAAAAAAAGAAGCAGTCAAAGTATAAATTACAATTTACGCCTACATAGTTGAAATACAAACAAAACATAATATTTCACTTTTCCACAAAATGAACGACAAAAATGAATTCTGGGCCCAAAATAATGGGAAAACTTTTTGCACAGATCGCGCCTTACAGCATGACTGATGACTGGTGTCGCCAACTTTGTACGCCTTTTTCGACAATTTTATTGTTTTGTTTATTAGAAACATTAAACTGCTTTTTAAACATTTCTCTTTTATTGAAATCGAGATTGTGCCCTTGCACCTACTTCTTTAATGACTTTTGTTTAGGTTGACGTGACGTTTTCATGAATTCTAAAATAATTTTGAATGCATCTCTCACACAAATTCTACTAAACACGATTCTATCAACGAAATCGTTAAAATCATAAAATATAGAGCTAGTAAGTTTATCTGGGATAAACTAAGAAGAATCTCAAAGTCTTTTGTTGTTACACCAAACTTTAGATCGTAAGTCTATAAAGAACTAATTTTTTTTTTGTATTTACCGTGTCTGACTTGCGCCATCTACTTTTCTCCTTGTACTTACCTACTATGTATGCCAGGTTGTCTGTAAAAGATTGCTTTTAGCGATAAGACCGCCTTTTGTAAATGCACATTCTGCATAATACTCATTTTTGTACGCAATAAAAAGTTTATATTAAATATTGTTTATATTAATTGTCAAATTTGAGATTTTAAATAGAATTATGAAAATCCGTTCAAAATTGCCCACGCAATCATGTGTGATTTTTGCGTCTATTTTAGTTACAAAAAGTATGAATTACCAAAAAATTTCTCATTAATTTGTTAGCAACAATACGTTGTGTTTGCCATGTGGTCCTAGCATAGAAAAGGATTTTTTTTTTGATGGGTGAAAATGGTATGGAAACCCCGCCTACGCTAACGGGATACGCTGGCGGAGCACCAATGAAGGGAGGTAGATGACAATGAAAACAGGTCAGTAAGCACATCATGATAAATTCATCAGGAATTAACCATGATAGTTTCCAGGGAGAACCGCGAGGAGGTCGACCTGGTTGGGTATATTGCTGGCAATAGGATTCTCAGTCTCCATTACTAACAATCCCTTTCCCCCATAGAAAAGGATAGGCATCTTGTTCTCTGCGGTGGCCATCCCTTCCTTTATCATTGGTGCCGTAAGAGGCGACTAAGAGAAATTAATAGTCGAGGGTTGGACAGCAGCATCTCTTTTAAAACATCACCAAAAGCTAACTGCGATTGCGGCGTGTCAAGTGTGGCAACTACTGACAAAACGCCCCTCATGAGAGAGGTCTATATTCAGCAGTGGACAATTAATGGCTGATATGATGATGATGATGATGATGATGAATACATTGTGTGGCATAACTTACTAAGGTACATACCGGATTTTATTTAAATATTTTTTAAAATTTTATTAACAAATATAAGATCATCGTATGGGAAGTAATAATTGTGGCTTATATACATAAACAGCCATACTACATACTATTTGGGGGGAAAGGGATTGTTAGTAATGAAGACTGAGAATCCCATTGCTAGCAATATACCCAACCAGGTCGACTTCTTCGCGGTTCTCCCTGGAAACTATCATAGTTAATTCCTGATGAATTCATCATGATAGGCTAACTGGCCTGTTTTCATTCTCATTTATCACCCTTCACTGGTGCTCCGCCAGCGTATCCCGTTAGCGCAGGCGGGGTTACCGTACTATTTTCGTTTATTAAAACTATGTACTATTAGTATATACTCTTTCCAGAGATTTTTCACAATTCCTTACAATATATATTAAAAATATAATTCTTCTTCTTCTTCTTTAGTCAGTAGGCAACCTAAATATATTTGGACTAAAACTTAGCAACTTCCACAGCGCAATTGTATACCTTATTCAGGTCCTACTTCGTTCAGGATGCAGAACACAAAAGACAGGTCAGGAGGTGAGACATGGTCGGTGACAGCGCTCCACAGTCGCAGGTCTCCCGAGACGTAATATCCTATTTCACCAGGCTGTACCTGCAACAGCCAACCTGGTGAAATGAATCCAAAAAAAATAATTGTTTGTTTATGTATATAAAGCAAAATACAATTACGTTAAATAACCGCCTAAAGTAATTAAATTCAAAATAATGAGGAAACCACAGAAGGAATCCAATGCGGTTGTGTTTTAATTTGCTGTTATATCTACGCATTGCTCGTTACCAATAATTTTAATGACGGCACAATTTTTACACGAGCCCCCGGGCTATGGCACTTTTAATTATCATTTCAATTGTGGGTAGAGATTAAATGATGTAAAAAGTATTGCTATCATAACATAAAGTTGTTGTACGCGTCCGTGTAGCCTAACTTCAGGTAAATAGTATGAAAGTAGTTTAAATTAAACGAAAATACAAATAAAAATTTGTTGAGATTTGACACTCTATTAAAAAGTTATAATCCCATTATAGTATGGTAAATGCAAAAATTTGCAAAGATGTTTATTTGTTACTCTTTCACGCAAAATAACATTCATACATACACATACATCTGTCGCGCTTGTCTCCCATTACGGTAGGCAAACACAATGGAACGCCAAATGCTTCGATTCAAACAAACCTCTTTCGCTTCCTCCACATTCATTAATCTTTACATACACGCTCGCCGGTTACGGGTACTTTTAAATTGGCCCTTCTTCAGCACGTCGCCTATTTGGTCGGCATACGTCCTTCTAGGGAGACCCTTACCGACATCTCTATTTATTCTTGGAGATGTCGGTAGGGGCCGCCCTAGCAAAATGCTAAATTAATTAAACGGATTTAAATAAAACTTGGTACAAGGGTATATACCTAACTTATTATATCCTAACTTAGCTTATAGGATACTTTATACATTGATTTACACGGTCAAATCCACAAGATATAACTAGTTTATACTATAAGTAAGAATATGGTATAGGTACCCATAGATAAATTGTGATTTTAGTTTACGCTCGTCCATACGACTGGAAACAGCGTTCTGCACTTTCTTCAAGATGATGTTAAACCAAGCGAGCAAATCTTTATTCTTTCCTTATTTTTCTTCATTTTTGTTCAGTTAAAAACAAGTTTAAAGTATTTTACATTCACATTAAGAGCATTCTTTTGTTTCTGGAATGCATTTACCGATAGTTTTTCAATTAGTTTCTATTCTTTTTAAATAATAATAATAACAAAATTTACATAAATAGATATACTTTGCCGTGTAATCCCGGCGTGGATTAGGTCACCCCTCTCTTTCCTGTGGGCGTCGTAAGAGGCGACTAAGGGAGAGCTAGGGATGGGCAGCAGCGTCCCTCTTAAAACATCTCTAAAAGCTTAAATGCGGTTGCTAACCCGCCAGCCAATTATGACAACTACTGGCAAAACTCTCCTTATGGGGAAGGCTTATGCCCAGCAGTGGTCAGTTGACGGTTGAAATAATAAAAAAAAAACAATAGTATTACATTATTTTTGGTACGATTAAACGACTTTGATTTCACACTATGATGTTATTATAACAGTATTGAGCTAGTAAACATGATTTCTGATATTTTTCCTTTAAACTACCCACATTTTGTAATACTTAATCTGCAGTTTTGGACTCGTTATGATATTATTATAATAATTATGTTATATAAAGATAACGTCTTTGAATATTATGCTCGCTTCTAATTTATTAGGATGCGGTTAATTATGAATGCCTGGCTCGTTGCTTTTCACAAATTCAATGTGAAATTAGTTACTTTCATACATCTATATTAATTAAAACTTTACCACATTACATCTAATGGCACTCTAATTATGGGACAAAAATAGATGTTCAACTTGCATGAATCATAATAGACAATGATACTATATTATTATTTATAGTAATATATAGCGCGTACACAATGCCATCTAGTTACAAACAGAGTAGACCTATACTATACCAGAGGGAGACTTTGTATAAAAGTCGATTTCTTGGGTATCTCTGTCCCATTCGTGTTTCTACCGTGAAGCAGTTGTGTTTGCATAGCTGTGTTTCGGTTTGAAGGGTGGGATATGGCGTGAATTTACTGGGTACAGAGGAATAATACTGAGTCCTCAGGAATGACAACGCATGGGGGTATCATGGACGAAACAGTATACTCTGTTATGTCCATGGTACTGCTCATGTCTATAGACGACGGTTACCACTTTCCATCAGGTGGGCCATCAGCTTGTCTGCCATTCTAAGTTGTATAAAAAAAATTAATATCAGACAAGATTTTTTTTTATACTACTAAGGTGACAAACAAACATACGGCCTACCTGATGGTAAGTGGTTACCGTAGCCTGCAATACCATTGACATTACGCGCGCCTGTAGTCCGTTGTAGTCTTTCGGAAAAACCTCGACAGGGAGCTCATTCTATAACCTGAGCATTTATGGAAGAAAGCATCACTGAAATCGCACTGTACGCGACAATCTAGGCTCTAAGGTGTGGGCGTGAACCCTCTGTCGATGACGAATCGTACGATGGTAGAAACCGGCCGTAACACAAATATTATACAACGATTTTATTTGTTTAATTTTTTTTTTTTTTCGCTTTAGCGACTTGTCTCATCATCACAAAAGTATAGAAATACTATTTGGGATAAAGAAAGATCTAGAAAAACTCAATCAATCACGTCTAAAAGGCAAATACTTGTAAGACGTTGGGACATTGAGTTTACAGGGTACATAGAAATAACACCCGAGTCCTCAGGAATGGCAACGCATGTGGGGTATCATGGGAGAAACAGTATAATCGGTTATATCCACGGTATTGCTCATGTCTATAGGCGACAATTATCACTTTTCATCAGGTGGGCCGTCTGCTTGTTTAAAAAAGAGACACTTTGCTGCGTAAATGGTATTAACCATTTTAGTGGTTTTTTTTTTCTTATTTTATTTATTTTTATTTGTTAAAACTATATTATTGTTAAAAGTTTCATAGGTACGCATTTAGTTTTAATGTAGTAATTACCGGTTTAATTTACGTTACAAACGCTCAAGATTAAGGGTCCCGAATGGTCCCGAAACCAGTTGAGTATTCTCAACTACAATACACGTAAGTTAAACCAGTAGCTATTACATAAAAAAAAAAAGATATTGTTATTTTAAATTATGCAGTTAAGTAAAAATTTGAATATATTTTCTTTTTTTTTTTTTGTTAATAAATCTTGGACAAAGCCACGGGTAAAAGTAAATAAGAATATAAAAGATAAACGTGTGAAATAGATAAAATCATATTTTATGGATTTGTCGGAAAGGTTCCAACGAAACGACCCTAGCCAGTTACATAAATCATAAAATATAACATACGATTTCATCTATACATATATCAATTTGCAACCTTATATCTGTGCAGATATGATTTAAAATGGCTTATTCCACTTATATCTATTCTATTAATTTAATTTCTATTTATTTCTGGGTCGGATTGTCTATAATTGAATACGTGACTCAATTATTCAGTATTTGGACGTATCGTGATGCGGTGTGGTTTTCAAACGATTTCGTTGGTCCATTCGATTGATGTTCGAAAATCGAGTGGTTACTTGAGTGCGGGGAAGAATTATTATTGATATAGACAATTTGTAAAATAATAATAAAAAAAAGTAATAATAATAAACAAAGAATGAAAAAGGGACGAAATGTTGATTTGGTCATTTGGAATCAAAATAAAACAATTAAATGGAAAAGAAAATATTACAACATATTGATATGGATAATTTTTTTTATACAACTTAGAATGGCAAACAAGCTGACGGTCCACCTGATGGAAAGTGGTAACCGTCGCCTATAGACATGAGCAGTACCATGGACATAACAATCGTTCTGTCGGTGAACGGTCTTATTTCCACCAGTCTCGAACATTTCAGACGGTTGGGATTCCGGTCAGTTCTCTTCTGAGAAAGATACAGAAAGCGGTGCTTTTAAATACTACCAGCATTGTACGCCGGTTTCTCTCTTAAGAAAGATGTGAAATTTCTTTTAAAAATTAAATGTATCGGAGTCATCAAAATTAAATCGTTCTAAAGCGTTTTATTTTCTTTAGATAAAGAATATTTGAATTATGTGTATGTGAGATTATTAATTGAATATATTGTACTCTCGCCGTTGTTTCAAAAATACGCCAAAACACTGAAATAAATTAAAAAAATTATTCACTACAATTGAATGTGTTATAAAGTCGCAATTGCCATAAAAAACAAAACTCATTAGATAAATGAGTAAATATTTATAAATGTGCTGAGATATTTACCTACATTTCTCAGTAAGAACAACATATAGAAAACAAAATTTTAACAACCGAGACAGGGTAAATATGGTTTAATATATAGCACTAAAATCTATTGCAAGATTAAACGATAATAATATAATTATGACAGCGTAACAGTTCATTTATACCTTTTGGTGTAAATGAATGAATTGCCCTAAAAACTGTCAGTTAATCATACAGAATTGCGTATCTAAATATATTATTTTTTTCTGTTTATTACAAAGCCAAATCAAATAGCTATGCAACCAACCAATTACTATGCTCGATTAATAATTTTAAATTCAAACATTTTGAATTTCGAATTAATTTTTTTATAAAACGCCTCGTTGTTAATGGCTGCATTAAGATTTCCGGAGAAAAAGTATTTGTTCTTTTTTTTTTTTCAAAAGAATTTAATGGACCTGCGCTAACTTATTTAATTCAATAAAACCCACAACGCCTACTTGTAGCAGGCAAGTTTGAAAAACTTACAAACAATCGTTATTCCCTACACGTCAATTTTTACGGCTGCTTCCCTGCAGAATACGAAATTAGTGTTGTTCTCGGCTATTGGATATCTACTTTTTGGTTTGGACATTTCGGGATTGGAAACTAATAAAATTTCCCTTGAATCGTAATAAAGGTTTTTTTTTTCGGTTCCATAGCGGGAATGCAAAATGGTGAATATGGGACCCTTATAATAGAAATAATAAGGGAACATATGGTGCTGCATTTGCATTAGTAAAGCAGAAGCTTTACGGATCTTTATACCGTATGTTATAGCATTATAATAAAATTTATATTTCGTTGTACAGTTTGGTTGTGTAGTTTCCTAGGTGCTTCAAGATGAGTTAAAGGCAAATCCTCAGGGACGTTATTCTACTCGTGTACGCTGACTGGATTAAGTTCATCACTCATTTGGTCACTCTTTACTGATTTTCAATAAAGAGTCATTTTTGAAATCAATTGTTCTTATTGTATATTTTTTTTTTCTTGAAAGAGTATTCGTAATATATAAGTAAATCCATATATATCTAAAGACATTTATTCCCATATTGGCCTCTATACATATCATGTCAAGCTATCAAATTATTATGAGACCCTAGATCATATAGATAAAGCCTTGAGTCTCAAAAACAGGTCAAATTTTTGTGAACTAATTGTCAAATTAACAGACTCGTTTTTTTCTATCAGTGTTCTATATACTTAAGCACATGTTGTACCTCAGCATATCTGTATTTAATTATTTAATAAGCATAATAAATTTTTACGTATTAAAATGATGCAAAAATTATAAAACAAATTAAATATAGAGGTTTTAAAAAGGAAATATTTATCACGCAAGATAGTATGAAAAAGGTGATATGTTTTTGTCGAAGCATTTGTATGGAGACACTCTATCTATATAATCTAAGCATGAAACATGTTTATTTAAAAAAAAATATTCAATTTCACTGTTAAAACACAGTTCTTTTTTTTAATGGATGATAATGAAACGGTAATCCCGCCTGCGCTAACGGTATACGCTGGCGGAGCACCAGTGATAGATGGTAGGTGAGGATGAAAGGACAGGTCAGTTAGTCAATCGTGATGAATACACTTGGAATTCAGCACGATGGTTTCCAGGGAGACCACGAGGAGGTCGACCTGTTAGGGTATATTATTAGCAATGGAACTGATAATCCGCATTACTAACAATCCCTTCTCCCCCCAAAACACATAGTTAAAATGGTAATTATTTTAATTTCATCTTGAATACCAGACGGAGTTTCGTTTTTGTGCAAAAGTACTTTACTTCGGCACTTCTGTCCCATTCATATTTCTACCGTCAAGCAGTTGTGTTTGCATGACTATGTTTCGGTTTGAAGGGTAGGATATGACAATGAATTTATAGGGTACAGAGGAACAATACCTGAGTCCTTAGGAATGGCGGTATCTTGGAGGGTATCATTGACGAAACAGTATACTCTGTTATGTCCATGGCACTGCTCATGTCTATAGGCGACGGTTACCACTTTCCATCAGGTGGGCCGTCAGCTTGTTTGCCATTCTGTGATGCATAAAAAAAGAATAAATTAAATAATCCAACATGATACAATTCACAGGAATTATGCTTAGAATCAAATTTGAAACCTCGTTAATGCAAAGCAACGTCCTGAATCACTGAGCCGTGTAGAGTGCCAAAATTATATTTCATCGCGTGTTCTTGTCATTTCGGCCTTACCTATGCATTATTAATATTTAAAAAGTCAGTGTACATAAATTTGAATCAATTCTTTTTTTTTATGAAATTGTAAAAGCATACAAGCTGACGGCCGAACTTATGGAAAATGGTAATCGTGACCTATAGACGTGAATGGAAGCTTGGGAATAACATAATACATAATAATGACATTTACAAATATATTTCCTACTGAAAAAATATATTTTGTATGCTGTAATTTCATATTCCTTCAAATCGAAATACAGCTATGCAAGCATAACGGATTTGTGACAGATATACAGAAGAAATATGAATGTTGAAAACAAAATAATAATATAGTGAAATCATACTCGTAAAATAGACTGTTTTTGTATTTAAAATTGCTTGTAATTGTAATTAAGTTCACTTGAATAAATAATTTAAGAATTCATAAGAAAATTAACAAAACCAGTTACCTTGATTTAGAAACTAAACCACTGAAATGATTTTGTTAAAATTTCTACAAGGCCAATCTTTAAGGAGTCACTCACGATCAAGTGAGCTGCATGTTCGTTTACCCTCCATATAAAAAAAAATCTGTACAAATGAATCTTTCTGTTATACAAAATGCGTAGTATATTCATTTAGTTAGATAGATAATGTATTTGCATTACTTACAACACACAAATATCAACAGATATACACAGTAAAAAGAGATAAAAGAATGCATATACAAAAAAACAAGCACAATATATGGAACAAATAACAGTTTTTTTCCATCATGCGTGTGCCATAGTAACACAAAATGGCCACAACTCAGTTTATTGTTTTGCCCTCAAAAAGAGCGTAAGAAAAATTTGAATATTTAAAATTTTTTTCCCGTTATAAAAAACGTTATAAAAAATCTTCAACAATGTCTTAGCGAAGCTACATTTGTATCTTGAGGTGGGCAATAGACCCCCTGTTTACGCCTATGCCTAACAAAATTCCGAAAACTTTGTGTAATGAAAATCAGATCCATTTGTTATGGGTCAAATTGGTTACGACGGGCCATAAATTGATGCTGTTATGGGTAGAACTAAGATGCTGATAAAGGTTACCATGTTTATAAAATTTAATCGTATTTACTGCTAAGTTATTGTTAGAGGAATAACCATGATAAATGGCTAGGATATATTTGCTTACAGATTTTGTATAATGACGTAAGCAATGCATGAAAATGTGTAAACTTGCTGACGCTGCGCTGGGCTCAAATTTTGAGGCATCGCCTCTCTAAACCAATCTCTTGACCTAATATTTAAATTTGATAATTTCACGAAATTGCTTTTTTTTAAACGATTTACAAATGTAATATTCCACTCGTTTGGTTTTTTGCGGTTCTATTAAGCGATTAGCCGTACGTACCAGAGGGAGACTTTGTACAAAAGTCGTTTGCTTGCGCACCTCTGTCCCATTCGTGTTACTACCGTGAAACAGTTGTGTTTGCATGGCTGTGTTTCGGATTAAAGGGTGGGACATGGCAGTGAATTTACAGGGTACAGAGGAATATCACCCGACGCCTCAGGAATGGCAACGCATTGGGGCTATCATGGACTAAACAGTATACTCTGTTATGTCCATGGTACTGCTCATGTCTACAGGCAACGGTTACCACTTTCCATCAGGTGGACCATCAGCTTGTTTGCCATTCTAAGTTGCATAAATAAATATACAAGCACTATTCGGGATAAAGGAGGACAAAGGTCACTTTTTATAGTAGTCAATTTAGATATCCTCGAAGCGGTCAAAGTCGCGAGTTAGTAGTGTTATAAAAAAAATCGAATATATAGCTATAATTGTTTCCTAAAGGTTTTAGTTGCACCATTTCTTTTCTCTTTTCGATATTTTCCTTTGCCCTTTAATAAAAGGCATGTTTGCTTTGATACATATATATCTACACGGCTTACCGTTTCACTGTGACACAAAACCCCTTTCTATATCTCATTTTAATAATCCCGGATATATCTATCAGAATTTTACGATTGTTAAAATGTTAGTGTATTCTTTTGTGCCTTTTACTGACGTGGATAAATTGCTGGAGTTGCTTTTCTTGTTTGTTTTTACTCTATATTTATCTAAAGAGAAGATAGAAATTTGTTATTAAATAAAAATTATAATTTCGGATGCTGTTTTGTTTATAATTACTCCTCTCCATCCAATGGTTGCCTGGAAGAGATCGCTTTTAGCGATAAGGCCGCCCATTGTTTTCTCATTGTGATTATTTCTTGTAATTGTTTATATTTATATATATAAGTTTACTATTGTAATCTTTTGGAGGAAACAATGAAAGTATCTATCTATTTATCTGTTTTTTAGTTTTCTACTTTTTCATCATTAAATCATCATCATATCTACTGTTAACTGTCCTCTGTTGAATGTAAGCCTCGTGCTTGGGGTATTTTGCCAGTAATTGGCACTCGTGCTTGGTAAGTGGGTTTGCAACTGCAATTAGGTTTTGGTGACGTTTTAAGAAGGACCCTGCTACCCCTTTTTTTACAACACAGGGGGCAAACGAGCATGCGGCTCACCTGGTGGTAAGTGACTACCGCCGCCCATGATCACCCACAACACTAAAGGCATTGCAGGTGTGCTGCCGGCCTTTTAAAAAGGAATATGCACTTTTCTTGAAGGTTATGTTATCGTATAAGTTCGAAAGTACTGCTGCTGGAAGTTGATTCCAAAGAGTGGTTATGCGTGGAAGAAAGTGCTTTAAAAACGCACGGTAGAGGACCGCCACTCGTCCAGATGGTTGGGATGAAATTTTAGTTTATGGCGGGTAGTACGATGGTGAAAATCAGCAGCAGGTATCAATCCGAACAATTCCTCAGAGCACTCCCCATGATAAATTCGATAGAAGATGCACAGAGACGCAACATCTCTACGCAGTTTCAATGGGTCGAGCTGGACAGTAAGGCGCCAATCGTCAACAGTTCGAGCTGCCCGAATTTGAATGCGGTCTAACGGTTTGAGTTGGTACTGTGGCGCTCCTGCCCATAAGTGAGAACAGTATTCCATATGTGGCCTGACTTGAGCTTTATACAGCTTCAGGCGGTGTTCCGGCCCCTTCCTCGACCATTAAATTCCCATAGTTGGTTTTAACGATACCCACGGAAAAGGAAGGGGTGATCCATTCTATATCAGGACTACACGATTACTTTTACTTCTAAATAAAGGGGGAGAAGGGATTGTTAGTAATGGGAATAAGTAACTATATCAAGTCGACCTCCTCGTAGCTTCCCCTGGAAACCATCATGATTGATTTATTGATCCATTTTTCACGATGGGCTAACTGACCTGCTTCATTCTCACCTGTCATCTCTCATTTGTGCCCCGTCAGTGTATACCGATAGCGCAGGCGAGGTTGCCATTCTATTATCATCCATTAAAAAAATTCCTAAATAAAAAAAAACTCATACTAATATTGTAAAAAATATAACGATAACCAAAATAAGGAAATTTGTTACATTTACAAACTTTTTCATGTATCAATCCCAAATCCTCTGTCCATCACGTTACTCAGTCATTAATTATCTGCTATAACGTGCCTTATTCTTCTAGATATTCAAACAAGGATATAAATTCATTATATAAATATATTTTCCATTCATTGTGATAAATTGCATGCCAATTTAATCGTTGTATAATGATTAATTGAAAAATACAAACATCTATTCGAAAAATAACAATATATACATTTTTATTTTATTTATTTACCAGAGGGAGACTTTGTACAAAAGTCGATTGCTTGGGTACCTCTGTCCCATTCGTGTTTCAACCGTGAAGCAGTTGTGTTTGCATGGCTGTGTTTCAGTTTGAAGGGTGGGATATGGCGTGAATTTACTGGGTACAGAGGAATAACACCTGAGTCCTCAAGAATGGCAACGCACGGGGGGTATCATGGGATAACACTATACTCTGTTATGTCCATGGTACTGCTCATGTCTATAGGCGACGGTTACCACTTTCCATCAGGTGAGCCGTCAGCTTGTTTGCCATTCTAAGTTGTATAAAAAAAAAAAAAACATCTTAACACACACAGAACAAATTATACAATTAAAACAGTAATTTAAAAGTAACATACATATAATATGTAATAAAATAAAATACAATAAATAAAATTAATATTTTTTTATGAATTTACTGCGTCAAGAATAATTTTAAATTTCTATTCCTTTATTTATTAATAGCTTTTACCCGCGACTTCGTCTGCGTAACCGTGGTCTTTTTATTGTAATGGGTTAAAATGGTATGGTAACTCCGCCTGCGCTAACGGGATACGCTGGCGGAGCACCAGTGAAGGGTGATAGATGAGAATAAAAACAGGCCAGTTAGCCCATCATGATGAATTCATCAGGAATTAACCATGATAGTTTCCAGGGAGAACCGCGAGGAGGTCGACCTGGTTGGGTATATTGCTAGCAATGGGATTCTCAGTCTCCATTACTAACAATCCCTTTCCCCCTATAGCCAAGGGTTATAACTAGTTTACTAATGTATTGGCAAGGAAGTAACAATTTACACCTTAAATTTGACGAGAAAATAGATTACAGATTAATTTCGGCGATATAGTAGATTTCAATATAACTAACTTCGAGTACTAGTTTCATGAAGTTAGTTTACAGTGCGAAACTAGTTTCACAATATGATTTAACTTAACTATAACTGTACTGTAACTTCCACTGTCTTGTTGCACTACTCGAAAGAAATTACTTTAAGAATTTATCAGAGAAAGATAGCAGTGTGGGCTCAGCATAGAACAAGCAACCCTTTCCTTTCCTTTCCTTTAGGTGATAGGCAACAGTGTTCTTTTTAAAGTATCACCAAATCCAGTTCGCAGTTTCCAACACGTTTGCCAAGCGTGGCAACTACTCCCAATAACCGCCCCCCCCCCCCCCCTTTTGATGAAGGCTTATATTCAGCAGCAGACAGTTAACGTTGGACATGTTGATGATGATGATATAGTATGGGCAGCAGTAATCACTTACCATCAGGTGAGCTGCACGCTCGTTTATAAAGATAATGTATGGGTAAGTTATATCTTAACATTTAAAATATAGTACACAGATTCACCCGGGCGAAACATGGAGATGCACTTAAATTACATACCAGAGAAAGATTTTGTACAAAAGTCGTTTGCTTGGGCACCTCTGTCCCATTAGTGTTTCTACTGTGAAGCTGTTAATTGCATGGCTGTGTTTCGATTCTAAGGGTGGGATATGGCGTGAATTTACAGGGTACAGAGGAATAACACTATCATGGACTAAACAGTATACTCTGTTATGTCCATGGCACTGCTCATGTCTATAGGCGACGGTTACCACTTTCCGTCAGCTTGTATGCCATTCTAAGTTGTATAAAAAAAAATTATAAATATAAAAGCTTGTAAAGATACTCATATGATTCTTTTTTTTGTTATTCAATCATTCACTCGATAACTGAAAATAAATGGTAGACAATAACATATATTTAGAATCATATTATCAGTCGGTGATATATAATAATACGGATTCAGTCAAGATGGTGCATATTGGAGCGACAGACCCTGTTAACCGCGGCTGTGAGCGCCTACCTTAACTAGGTCATTGCACAAAGTATATAAATATAATACAATAAAGTAATATGCCTTTATTTACACTGCCTCTGAGAGACTAAATATAAATATTTTAGCCGGACTTAAAGAATATTTGATTCACTTTTGAAATTATTATCTGCATCTAAGTAGAGTGAATTTAAATTATGTTGATTTTAAATTTAGAAATATTATATTTACCTAACAAAAAAAAATAGCGAGTTTAATCGTAAAAGAAAAAAATAAAATCAATCTAGTGTCAAACCTCGATAGTAAAAATAATTATCAAGGTCGAGTCACAATAGGCTTCTTATTCGTTTTGAATTTACTTAAAAATAAATTTAAAATGATCTTTGATATAATCTATTAAAATATATCGATGTGTAATCTGGAATTCCATTATATATATATATTGATTAGATATATTGTTATTCCAACTTGATATAATATAGGTATTTATATCTTAAAAGGCAATTCACAATATTTTTTATTACCCACCAAACCAACCAACCATTAACCGATCTGTTCTATATTTGTTCTATGCTTTTGCAAGGCAAGTCTCAGCTAGAATCAATACTCGGTGAACGACCCTGCTTTACCAGGGGAAAAATAATGCCAAGGGCAGCATATTTTGCAGATCATATGAGTCTTGGCTAATGATCCTGGCTAATAATATAATAGGCTCTTTACGTAATTAAAAATTATATTTTCGACATATTAACATTTTTTTTTTGTGGACTATTTTCTACCAGTAGCACTACGACTTTCAGGTTTTTTTTATAACACAGAATAAACGAACATGCATCTCATCTGATGGTAAGTGACTACCGCTGCCCACGGTCACCCAGAACACCAGAGGCGTTGCAGGTATGCTGCCGGGCTTTTAAAAGAAATATGCTTTTTCTTGAAGGATATGATATCGTATCGGTTCGGAAATACTGCTGCTTTTAGATGCTTAAAATGCTTTGTGTTGTATAAGAGACGTGAATTGAAATGGTTGTGGGACAATGAGTGGATAGAACAAAATACTTTTAGCTCAAAAGCGGAGACATTATAACGGTGTAATCAGACCCTCTAAACAAATAACAAGCGAATTCATCGATGGTACTGACATCGCTAGCACTCGCTAGTCCGTGAGATAGAATGAGATAGCAACGTCGGATGTCTCATTCCAACTCATGGACTAGCTTTGATAACGATTCAATCGATGGATTCGATTGCCAATTGTCTAGAGGATATAGTCGAAACGTCGAAATCATAGTCACCATATGAGCCTTTAACTATCCACTGCTGAAGATAAGTCTCCCCCTTAGGGGGGAGGGGGGTTCAGTAGTTGCCATGCTTGGCAGGCAGATTGGTAACCGCAGTTAGATTTTAGATATGTTTTAAGAGGGACGCTACTGCCCATACTTTGCCTTCCCTTAATCACCTCTTACGAAACCCACTAAAAAGGAAGGGGTGGCCTATTCTATACCAGGATCATACGGCTAGATAATTCAGGTAAGTTATCATACATTACCTAAATCCCGTCTCTTATAAAACATAATACATGAAGCCCGAAGTTAATACGTCTACAGTGCTTGTTCTAATTGTAACAGAGCAATTTTCTACTAAAAGCAAGAAATTAAAGATATTCCTCGAAAGGTGTTCTGAATTTCTTTTACTACAAAGGTAACGAAAAGATATAATATTTATTCTGATGGAATATGGTTACCGTAGCCCACGAACACTTGCAATAATAGGATATCACGTTCGAGTTGCCATTCCTTGAGAAATCTTAATAATGCCCTTTTTGAAGATCCCCATAAAGTTATCCCTAGAGAAATCCTGGGTAGGAAGTTTACTCTGATACGTGACGTTTTCTGTTCTATATTCACTATCATAGCTTTTATAGAAGAAAATTCGAAACCATGCCATACTGTATGCAGTCATTAGGGTGTGAGTGTTACTTGTGTTTATGATAAGCAAGGTGATGGCAGAAAATAATTGTGCGTCCAATTAACAATTTACCAAAACATAATCTGTTGTTATCATCACATTAACTATTATCCACTGTTCCCCCATAAACTACCATAGGGAATGGTCCTGAGCTACCTACATTAACTGACAATCTACAATTTGAATTCTTCACGCCATCTAATGGGGGCTCGTCATGCTTTTTCCCGTATGGGGTCACCAGTCCAAAACCTTTCTTCCGGTTGTCGATTCTTCGAGCTTTATGACCAGTCCATTGCCACTTCAGCTCGCTTATCCTTCAAACTTTAATTTTTGTTGCTGTCCTCATTTCGGATTCTATTGAGCTAAGAAACTTCCAATATAACCCTTAGCGTAGCTCGCAGAATAACTTGAAGCTTTCGCATACGGGCAATCGTATAGGACAGATTTCGGTTCCGTAGGTGTGGGTCATTATTAGCAATACGCACTGATGAAAGAACTTCGTACATTAATAATCCACTACGCAAAAGATAAAACAAATAGGAAGCCTTCAGTTCTTTGGAGCTCGATACAACATATGAATCTACTCGGTGAAACGGTACCTGGGGCAGAGCCGCCTATATCTACCCCAACGCATTGTACAATACGCTATCGGCGGAGCTATTGTAATGCAGTCCGACGCCATGCCGTCAAAAAAAATACAACATATGAATTTGGGATTGTGCACAATTCTCATAGTACATCTCTTGAGTCATGAGAACCAGGCTGAAGTCCAAATGCGTTCTCACGTATAGGCATACGTGAGAATATTATACGCAAGAATACTATTGAATTTGGGTCATTTTTAGCATAAATGGGCTGCATACAAAGTACTATGGTGCTTCCCCTTCATCTTCTCAAATATGTATTCGCTGAGCCAAATCAAGTCATTTCTTATTCAGTTTAATAGTACAATCTTTATCGAGAGTTTTTTTTTTTAATTTTTTTTTATACAACTTAGAATGGCAAACAAGCTGACGGCTTACCTGATGGAAAGTGGTAACCGTCGCCTATAGACATGAGCAGTACCATGGACATAACAGAGTATACTGTTTCGCTCATGATACCCCCCATGCGTTGCCATTCCTGAGGACTCAGGTGTTATTCCTCTGTACCCAGTAAATTCACGCCATATCCCACCCTTCAAACCGAAACACAGCCATGCAAACACAACTGCTTCACGGTTGAAACACGAATGGGACAGAGGTACCAAAGCAATCGACTTTTGTACAAAGTCTCCCTCTGGTAAAAGTTTCCTGTTGTTAAAGAGATATTTATTTACTATTAAAATTACTTATCATATTTAAGCTTATTATTGACTAGTGTTTGCTCGTGACTTCATTCGCGTGAGCGAGATATGTTCACTAACCGTGGTAAATACTTCTCCATCCCATCCTTCTTCTACTTCTCCATCCACACCACGTGTATACCAAATTTTTACACTAATCAGTTAAGCAGTTAAGGCGTTAAAAAGTAACAAAGACATACTTACATATTTATAATATTAGTAAAGTGACCACCTGATTAGCTTAATAAAACAAGGGCATAATAATCTATGCGTTAATCCAAAATAAGGTTTATTTGTGTTTAAAAATTTATTTAAGTTTGACCTAGTTGATGAGGTGTGATTTATTAATAGAAAACCAGATAGGGAGACTTTGTACAAAAGTCGTTTGCTTGGGTACCTCTGTCCCATTCATGTCTCAAACATAAAGCAGTTGTGTTTGCATAGCTGTGTTTCGGTTTGAAGGGTGGGATACGGCGTGAATTTACAGGGTTCAGAGGAATAACACCTGAGTTCTCGGGAATGGCAACGCATGGGGGGTATCGTGGGCGAAACAGTATACTCTGTTATGTCCATGGCACTGTTCATATCTATAGGCGACGGTTACCACTTTCCATAAGGTGGGCTTCAGCTTGTTTGCCATTCTAAGTTGTATAAAAAAAAATTAAAATACTTACGGTATGTTTTAAATATAAAGTCAATCTATTTGAAGATTTCATCGAAATATTTTGGATGTTCCATACTCAGTTAAAATTGTCAATTTTGAAAAGAAGGTACTAAAGGTCTGTCTTTAACAAATCTTATTACTCGTAAAGTTTACTTCACAGGCATACTATATGCTGGATTAATGCTTACGATAATTTTTATCTTAATAAACGAGGGCGAAGCTGAAGGCTACGGCTAATAAAAAATAAAAACAGGCGCCGTAATTAACTGAACGCCAATCAACGCCCCGTCGACTCTGGCGGATGCACCATTCTACTTTAATCCAACTTCAATTAACAAGCAACACAGACTCTAAAACGTTCGAAGCGGGAAAATTTACACAGGATGAAAGGGACCGGTTGGCAAAAGGAAAACAGCTGATTCAGATGAATGGTGTGAATTAGATGGCAGATTGTTTTCCCGTGCGAAATGCACCACAGCTATATAATTAACGATACTTAGTTTTGCCGACGCGCAATGTATTTGAAATTTTACGATCCACACGACGCGCGATACCTACACAGTGCGGTCAATGGTGCTTCTTCGTAAGTAGTTTCGCACCCTAATAGTGTTTTTTTTTTGATGGGTGAAAATGGTATGGTAACCCCGCCTGCGCTAACGGAATACGCTGGCGGAGCACCAGTGATGAGTGATAGATGAGAATGAAAATAGGCCAGTTAGCCCATCATGATGAATTCATCAGGAATTAACCATGATAGTTTCCAGGGAAACCGCGAGGAGCTCGACCTGGTTGGGTATATTGCTGGCAATGCGATTCTCAGTCTCCATTACTAACAATCCCATTCTCCCCAAACCCCTAATAGCGTTGACCTTACACAGCTAATTCTACAAGAATATTGCATTGCTGTTGTTTTGGTATTTGATAGTACTTCACTATAGAATATTATTATTTCTTTATATTATGACATATCATAGATTTCATAATTATAATAGAAAAAAAATTTGAATTTTTCCGAAAAATTTTCCACTAGTTTTCAATTCAGTTTAATGTCTGAATTCGCCATTTCAGATTTTGCCAACCTGTCCCTTATATCCTGTAGATACTCTTTTTTAAGCATTGTAAAAGGGCTAAACTAACTGACGGCCCACCTGATGGAAAGTAGTAAACTACGCCTATAGACATGTCATTTTTCTATAGCATCATTGTCGTTTTACTATATACATGGTAATGCCTGTGTATTGCCATTCCTGATAATACACCATAAAGTTCATGGTAGCAATACGCGAATTTACTAACACGACTAGTAATTATTCGACCACTAATTTCATTCACCATACGCTTCTACTAATCGCTAAAATCATTCATTACGATCTATTCATGTACGAGTCAATACAAACGTAGTCGAATAGACCTGAAGGCTAATTCTTGTTTCTTTAGAGATAATCTCAAAATAGAGACAGTGATTTGAATTCTTTTTCTACTATAAAATCTCGATATTCGAAGTCATTTTCTCCAATTACGTATTCACAGCACAAATCGAGATAAAACTCATCAAAGCCTAACTATAGTTGTCAATCCGACAGCAGTTGAAGTTAACAATTATGAGGTAGAAGTTGGTCTGATAACTTTATCAGGTTCAACAGTATACTTAAATTGCCATCGAGGCTACTAGTTTCTTGGTTATCTTATCTTTTATTTGCATATAGGGTTTTCTTTTTTGATAGGTGAAAATGGTATGGTAACCCCGCCTGCGCTAACGGGATACGCTGGCGGAGCACCAGTGAAGGGTGATAGATGAGAATGAAAACAGGCCAGTTAGCCCATCATGATGAATTCATCAGGAATTAACCGTAATAGTTTCCAGGGGGAACCGCGAGGAGGTCGACCTGGTTGGGTAAATTGTTAGCAATGGCATTCTCAGTCCCCATTACTAACAATCCCTTTCCCCCCTTTTGAATATAGGATTAACTAAATATTTGCACACAAAACTACACATTGGGATCTTTTGTGCTTTCCCCTGTCTTACACTATCATTTAATAGATCCTATGTACTACCCTATATACTAGTACCTTTATGATATCCCACAGTTTAAAATATCTATAGTCTGGCTCTGGATAAGTCGCTTACAGTAGACTCGTATACATACTTGCCAATGAATCACAGTTGCATTACAGGTGTTGCATGGATTCCGATTCCTCACTGCACAATCTGCACAGTGTATTTGAAAACATACCTGTCTTATATAGTATATACCTTACTGCCATGTATTCATTTGAAGTACCCATTATCAGTCTTGTCTGTTGTTGGCCTCCACTAATGGACGAGTTTATTCCATCCGTCAAGCTTGTGGTTTAAGAACGTTTTAAAATTCTTGAGAATCTTAAATTTTTCTTTTGATGTTTTATTTTCGCATACTCTTCAAGGGCACAGTTGACGACACTTGTTGCAACTGCAATATATGGTGGACCTACGAGTATATATAGGCTACAGTCCCTTAGTGACTAACAATCCCTTTCTTCCAAATAGGATAGAGCAGAAGTTTCTGACAAAATTACTTTTGTACAAAAAATTCCCTTGAATAGATTTTTTAAACACAGGGTTATTTCACGCCAAATCGATGAGGTGATCGCAGGAATTGTATGAAAATATCAAACTTTATTTTGAGATTTCGACTATAGTCCTTGGGGAAAGTTGATCAGTTTCATAAATATTGACACTGAGTTCCGCTTTTGTATTACAATTTTATCAAGAAACATATAAAAATCGCTGCCAAGTTTAAAATCCAATACTTCGTCATATTAGTCTTCAGCCAAACTTGACCTACTTTTTGAGCTCACATTGTAAACAATGGCGACATGGTGTCTATATGGAAACCTTGACTTTCAAGGAACTTGGCTGTCTACAGTTGCCAGAAAACTAAACTTGTTGCTAAATTTATTATTCTTCTTTACAATCCGTTCAAAAATAAATTAGGGAGACTGTGTTAAGCCAAAAATTAAAGATTCTCAATTCTTCTGTATTTTTTTATAGCCTATTTGGATTCACGTATTAACCTCATTGTAATTATGTGGCGATTTTTCTTTGTGGAAACAAATCCAGTCTGTCATGAAGCAAAATCTATTTGAAGATATAATTTTGTATTCTAAATTCAAAAATTTTAATTAAATTCCATTCATGATACTTCAACGTGAAACTACAATTCCGTACGCAAACATAGAGAGAATGTGGTAAATGAATGCGATCAACCGAAAAGAGAATAATCTACTCTCAGTGTTTGAATTGACTGCACCATGCCAGCTCACTAATTGCGTTTCTACTTTCAGTACTCATCTTTGTTTTTCTTTTATCACCATATTTTTTTCTATATTCAATTCAAATATTTTGTGTTTTATATGAAAATGAAAGCTAAAACAAACATAAGTAATAAATCCTTACAAACTCAGGATTTGAAAACATATTTCTCTGCTATGCAGCTGACCGACTTGGTTTCTAATGACACTATCGAAAAAAAGTTATTGCTCAATAGTAAATTCAGTTCAAATGCTCTTTGATCGTCAGTATCTTTGAAGTAGATGTCATCTACGTTGTCGTAAACTAATGTCCTGTGATCCTATTTTGCGCTGGGAATACACAATTTTTGCTCTATCTTTAAAGACTCTCTTTCATACCCTTTTTGATGTGAATAAAATTATTACGGTCCCATAAATGAGCTTTACAAAATTCTATTTACCTTCAAGTTATCCGTGCCAAAATAACGAAGATGAAGGTTGCATGCAGATGCCGTTTCATGAATACTATATAGCTTCAAAATTGGGTCAAGTTTGGATAGAATTTCATATAGGTCATAGAGCAGTTGGGTTACATAATACTCTTATATCAGATCCAGCCCGACTCCGTCAAAGGGATTATGTTAACAGTATTGACAGTTTCGTGTCATGTTTATTTTTATTTAACTACCCAAGAAGAAAAATGGAAAGTAATGTTTTTAGCGCTATATCTAGTTTCACTAGTTGCAAGATTTGATAAAAATGATATGTGGTTACATTTCCCATAATGGTGGGAACAGATTTTATGATATTGTAAAAACCAAACCTTAACTTGATGTTCACTATAATAGTTGCTCTACATTCCTTTCTTTTTTTTTTAATTTACTTATTCATATTTTACTTTTATATCAGTAAAGTTTCAGTTTTACTACAAGAAACATAAGTAGAAATATAATAAAATATTTGAGCTTCTATTACTAAATGGACACATTCAGACTTACTATTTCTTAAAGGTATATGAGGTATATGTCAGCATACGTTTCTCTAATTATATTTTTCTATTTCTCCGTATATTTATTTTATGTATATTTATTTACATAATAATTTTTATATGCAACTAATTCCGTATGACTGGGATATTATTGAATGACTCCGGGAAACGGATTGTTAGTTATAGGATCTAACAGCCCCATTGCTAGCAATATCCTAACAGAAGGACCTTCTCGCGGTTCCATTTAGAAACTATCGTGATTAATTTATTGTTGAATTTGTCATGATGGGCCAACTGATTTGCATCATCTTCGCCTATCATTCCTCACTGGTATATACCGATAGCGCAGGCAGGACTGCCGTTCCATTAACATCCATTAAAAAAATGTAGTGACATTGAAAATAAAAATAAAATATATTATTTAATGAAAGTAGCTTATCTTTTCTATGTTAGGATTGACGTTAATACGAAATCCCACGAAGATTTGTTGAAATGTGAAGGCGCCAAAAAGTAAATAATGAACAAACTTTAACATTTACGTTATAAGCCTGGATTATTTATATAGCACAGCTTAATTTTATTAGTAGTTAGCGCCTATACAAAAGGGAGAAACAATATTTTACAGCAAAATGGAGACAAAAGCAAGGGTTTTATTGCCGGAACAAAAGCCTTGTTACAACTATTAATCATTGGGTACAAATTAAACACAATCCATTTGTTAGTAACGCTGAAATATCGTTTAACTTACTCTATATCGATTGATTTATACTTGTTTTTTACAACAAAGGGGGCAAACGAGCATGCGGCTCACCTGATGGTAAGTAACTACCGTCGCCCATGATCACCCACAACACCAACGGCATTGCAGATGTGCTATCGGCCTTTTAAAAAGGAATTAGCTCTATTCTTAAAAGTTATGATGGTAAAGGTTATATCGGTTCGAAAATACTGCTGCTGGAAGTTGATTCTAAAGAGTGGTTGTGTATAGAAGAAAGTGCCTTGAAAAACGTGGTGAAAGTCAGCAGCAGGTATCAATCCCCATGATAAATTCGTTAGAAGATGCACAGAAATGCAACATCTCTGCGCAGTTTCAGTGGGTTTCATTCATACTAGATTGTACTTTTTTTATGAGACGAAAATGGTAACCCTGCCCACGTCACTGGTATGCACTGGCGGGGCATAACCGAAGAAGTAAGTCACCTTGATAGGTGAGTATAAAGTCAGGTCAGTTGATCCAACGTAATTAATACGTCAAAAATTAACCACGACTGTTTGCAGAAGTAAGTATGAGGAAGTCAACCTGACAGAATATTAAGCTAATAGTTTTATCCTCTATATTTTATTTTCAGTGATAATGGTAACCCTGCCTGCGCTATCAGTATACGCTGGCGGGGCCCCAGTGAAGGTTGATAGGTGAGGACGAAAACAGGTCAGTTAGTCCATCGAGACGAATTCAATAGGGATTAACCAGGATGGCTGGTTGATGGTCCAGGGGAAACCACATGGAGGTCAATTTGATAGATTATATTCTTAGCAATGGAGCTGTTAGATCCCATTTATAAATAATTAATTCACCTGCTACAATAAATGTTTAGTTTAACAAGATTTTCGCTGAGTTCTTTTACATCTTTATACAATGCGACACCAATTTTTTCCTGATATTCTTACTCTTCCCGTTCTTCCTTTTTACACTCTATTTTAATGTTGGATATCCTAGTATAGCATCATATCGTATTAATATAAATTAATAATAATAATAATATATTTTTCATCGTGCCTCCCACCAAATTGTTTATAATTACTCCTCTCCATCCAAAGGTTGCCTGGAAGAGATCGCTCTTAGCGATAAGGCCGCCCATTGTTCTCTCATTGTGATTATTTCTTGTAATTATTTATATTTATAATAAGTTTACTATTGTAATCTTTTGGAGGAAACAATAAAGAGTAACTGTCTATCTATAAAAAATATATTTTAAGTAAGACCTTTAAAAACACTAAAGATCACATTCAGTTTGGTGCAGTAATTTTTGCATGATTTCAGAACAAGATATGTAGATAAACAGATAAAAATTCTAAAAAATATATATTTTTTATTTCTTAAATATCTTGTATGTACAAACAGACATCGCGTATTTATTTTAATATATTAGTAATATTATCCATAAAGTTATATCTTGTAATATCTACAATGTTCTGGTAAAGTACCCACTTAAAATAAAGCAGTAATGTTCTACTATTTTAAAGTTCAGTTTAAATTGACTTTGCGTGTAACAGATTAAATCCAAAACTCAAATTAAACTCTACAACTACAGATGGGCAAAGCACCGGGTTTAAACCCGGTGCTTTGGTAAAAACCCAATAAACACCCATAAACTCCCATAATCACCCAAAAAATAGGTTTTTACGTATTTTTTTGAAAATATGTAAGTAATACCAATAAATTATTTTTATAAATTGTATTGATCAATTCTACAATATTAAATAAAACGTTAACTAATAATATTTCAGGAAATTTTAAAAATCTATATATAATAAAATGAAAGTAATTAATTTTCAGTGTTTTCATGTTGCAGTTGATCAACATGTTGGCCTTTTTTGCTTCCCGTAGATACTTTAAAATTTCTTCATAACACCTCGTTCGCACACATGGCCGTATATATTTAAATTCTTGAGCCACTAACAGTCCGAAATACTCATTTCTTTTATCCTCTTCTCCATAAATTAAGCATTTAGAACAGTTTGTTTCTTCTTTCAGTAAATTTTCTTTTACTTTATCCTCGTTTTTTTCTTTGTTGCGACGACGCTGGGTAAATCATCTGGACACTGGGTCTCACTATCGCCAAATATATTTGGAGATCGGCTTCGGCTACGGCTTGGCAGACATTTTTTTCTTTCTACAATTTTAAATTAAATTTATTAGAATAAATGCTTCGAACACACGCGATCTAAGTACCTTTTGTGTTTATTATACCTTACCTACCTAGGTATAAAAAGAGTACTTACGTAGATTTTCTTTTATTAACTGTTTTATACGAAGATCTTGATCTCTCAAATTAGCATCCATTTTACTTCCAGTGATTATCAACTAAATTAATAATCCACAAAGTATTAAATAACGTTTTTATGAAATATTTAGCACAAAAACAATACCCTTTAAATATCGATCGTCAGTAACTGTGGCTGACTTACCTATATTCTAGCAAGCAGGACTGCCAGATGTGAAGGGGAAATCCCCAATAAATTGTTGCATGTGACTGATGATGTGAGCATGTTCGTTTCATAATAAAAATGTTGCCAGGTAACCAAAAAGTCGTATGTTTTTGTGCGAATTACGATCATAATCTTTACGATCGTACATTAAAAAATAGACAAATAATAGTATGAGTACGATTTAAATCGTATATCTGTCAACCCTATTAGCAAGACAGCGACAAAATCACGTTGCATAACAATGTAGCCCAAGCTTATATCTTATGAAATATACGGAAGAGATACACACTTAGAAAAAACAGAAATGTTGTTCTTTGTGGAAGTCATTGATGAAATTCTATGTATTTTAGCCCGCAAACTTTCTTCAAACAAAAACAGCGCCATCTAGTATCGAGTTCTGTAATTATCTCTTTGTTTATGGATTTGAAGTAAGACCGCCACGCATGCAATACATTATGACTGGGGATTCCCATATTCGTCGACGCTGAATATGAGGCGACGACAATCACTGTCAAACGTGTTCACTATTACTCTGACTCTGGTAACGTGACTTCCTGGTAACGTGTTAGGTAGGAAAAGCAGTAAAAAAGTGCATATTAAGGGAGCAGATTTGAAATAATATTTATACTTAACAAGAAATAATTAAAGGTAAGTGGATTTTTGAATGATACAATTATATCATGATCACTTAACAATTTTAACTTAAAATTAGATGTATTATTACAAGCTTTTATTTAGCTTGCGTTATGTAAATAAAAGTATGTAGGTATGTTCGTATGTTGATGCAATTATCCTCAATCCTCAACCGACTGGGATAAAATTTTCCATACACGTTTATTTTGGATGATAGTGCATAGTTAGCTGAGAGTCGTCATTGGATAATAATGGTGGATAGCCTAAGATGTGTACTAGATATTTATTTTTAACATAATATGCGTAAGTACCTAATCGAATTAAAGAAGTTGCTGAGAAAAATACAGAACAATACGATAATAAACTAGCGTCTGCGTTTAATCCTCCGAGGAGATGTAATTTTACAAAGGTTTTTTGTATTTATTTTATTATTTTTTTAATAAATTTATTGTAAATAACAAGAAATAATCATTGTAAAAAAATAGGCACTCTATTGTTGAATTTTCGTCAGACCAACTAATCATCGTTCATTTTTTTAGGTTCAATGGGGAGACCTAAAGATTTACGCATATGGGAGCACTACCGTACTTTACCAAACAAGTCTGTTTCTTGCAAGCTTTGTAATAAGGTCTACAAATTCAGTAATGCTGCCAAAATGCTTCAACATCTTATCACTTGTCCAAAATCTCCAGAAACATTAAAAGACTCTATGAAACTTATAAAAGATAGCTCGTCCAAAACCAAAATGTCTGGACTGTCAGAGATAGAGACAAATGATTCTTTTATAAGCCCCTCGTCGTCTGCTAACACTATAAATGCTGAGTTTCAAGACACCGATGATCATATAAAAACAGAATTAGCGAGAGCTATATTTGTAACAGGGACGCCATTATCGATGGTGCAACATCCTTTATGGATACAATTTTTCGAAAAATTGCAACCAAAATTTAAAATACCTTCACGTAAAGCTTTAGCGACAAAATACTTAGATAAAATATATAGAGAAATGCGTTTTGAGTTAAATGAGGAACTAAATGCTTGTAGTTACTTACACCTTCAGTGCGATGGCTGGTCTAATTTAAGAAATGAAGGAATAATAAACTTTCTTACGAGTATATCAAAACCTCAACCTGCATACGTTAAAAGTTTGAATACAGAAAGTAATCCTCACACTAGTGAATACCTTAGCCAAGAAGTTGAAAAAGTAATGAAAGTGTATGGAGCAAATAAGTTTCTTGTACTTATTGGCGATAACGCTAGAAATATACAAAAGGCATTCGAATTAACAAAACTCAAATATCCACATGTTGTTCCTCTCGGTTGCTGTGCACATATCCTTAACTTGTTGTGCCAAGATATTGTAAAGATACAAGAAGTAACTGTGTTTATTATGCAAGCCATAAATATAATAAAAACTGTTAAAAGGAGTCAACGATTAAGTTCCTTGTTGATAAAATCAAGGCAGGGTGAAGATTCTACACAAACACTAAAATTGCCTTGTGCTACAAGATGGGGAAGTATGTTACTTCGTTAAAAAGTTTGAAAGCAAATAAGATAGCTTTGCAAATATTAACAGTTAGAGAAGATGTGGTAATTTCAAGAGATATTAAAGATTTAATTCTAAGTGATGATTTCTGGACGAAGACAGGGGAATGTATAAGTATTTTGGAACCAGTCACTGAAAGCATATTTTACTTAGAGAGCGACCAGAATCGTTTGCATCGCACATACATTACATTTAGAGATGTACAAGCTAAGATACGTTTTGCATTAAATGAGATTTCGACATTGAGCGAAGAAAGCAAACAGCAGATTCTAACATCAGTATCTTCAAGATGCAATATGGCAATGAGGCCAATACATTTTGCAGCATATATTCTAGACCCCAGGACTCTAGGAGTCGAACTTACTCAAGAGGAAGAACTTAAGGGTATGGAGTTTATCTACAATTTAAGCCAACACTTAAGTTTGTCAAATGTAATGGCAGATTTGGCGTGTTATAAAGCTAAAGAAAACTTTTGGGCCAGAGGATTTGTATGGAGCTCATTAGATAGCATTGAGCCCCTAATATGGTGGAAAAGTATTTGTGGTTCCACTGAGTTAAGCATATTCCCTGTACTTCGGCAGCCACTGAGCGTTCCTTTAGTATCCAAGGCTACATACATAATAACAAAAGAAATCGACTTACAACTGAAAGAACTGAAAAAATTTCATTCATTTGTTATAACTGGAATCTTAAACATAAAGCTGAATGCGAGGACATTCAGTTTAATGAAGAAAATACCTTAGAAGCTTTCATTGAGCAAGTAAATGAACATAACAGTTTAGACGAAATAGAGCCTATCGAACCTATACAATTCATCGCTTGTAATAACTCTGAATCTGACAGTGATTGACTGTAGTTTTACATTTTACTTTCATCTCTTTCTTAATAAACTCAAAATCAAATTAAAAGTTTTTTATTCTGTAGGCTGCATAATAATATTGTCTATGTCCAGTATAGTGGACGTCTTGCGGCTGAGATGACGATGATGAAGTACAAAATCATAAACACCCAAAAATTTGGGTGTTTATGGGGTTTAAACCCAATAAACCCAAAACACCCGGTTTTTACCCACCAGACTTTAAACCCACCCAGGTGGATTGCCCATCTCTATCTACAACTTATAACTGTAATAACCGACTCATAAAGATATATTTTCTATATCGCCTTAACTGCGTATTTGAGTTAGACGATTTTTATTTCTATTGCGTAGTATATAGGTTCAAATTTGTACAAGACAGACACGTACAGAAGTGTTAAACACACGACATAATAAAGTCTTTGAAGTGATACAAAGCACAGATTTATTGCTCAGTATAACAATCGTTAAAGACATCGGTAGCGTATGTGTTATATTGATACGTTACAAGGACAAATATTTTTTTTTTTTTTTATACAACTGAGGTGGCAAACAAGCATACGGCTCACCTGATGGTAAGTGGTTGCCGTACCCTATAAACAGCTACAACACCAGAGGTGTTACGCGTGCGTTGTCGACCCTGAAGAAACCTCTTTACTCCCCTTTTGACTGTAACCATGTAACCTTTTGGAAAAACCTCAGCAGGGAGCTCATTCCATAGCCTGAGTGTTCGTGGGAGGAAACATCTCTGAAACCGCGCTGTACGCGACCATTGAGGCTGTAGGATATGAGGATGAACTCCCTGTCGATGGCGAGCCGTACGATAGTTGAAAGTGTCATCCTCACTTATCACCGTTCACTGGCACCCCGCTAGTGTATACCGATAGCGCAGGCGGGGTAACCATGCCATTTTCACGCATAAAAAAAGACCATCCCATGCCGGGACCACATAGCGACTTACACTTAACATATAGGATACTTTATATAGGTATTGATTAACGCGTGCGAAGCCGCTAGATACAATTAGTATATGTAAATGTGAACATGTGTTTGTTACTTCTTGCGTTTTAAACACTTAATCAAAAATTAGAAAAAGTGCTATTATAATTTAATTAAATGTGCTCCGATCAAATTGTTTATAATTACTCCTCTCCATCCAAAGGTTGCCTGGAAGAGATCGCTTTTAGCGATAACTTCGCCTATTGTTTTCTCATTGTGATTATTTCTTGTAATTGTTTATATTTATAATAAGTTTACTATTGTAATCTTTTGGGAGAAACAATAAAAAGTATCTATCTATCTATCTATAGGTAATATTTTGGAATAAGAAGGACGTAAACTATTTTTTATCTCAGACATTTAATATATCCTTGTTATGCGAACGAAGTTAAGGGTAAAAGCTTGTATTCAAGTAAGAGGAAACAAAAAATTTTTGGTCACTAACTGGCCCGATGGCCTTTAACGTGAAACTTTGCGAGTTATATTGAAACCAACAAATCAATTTGGGAAGAAATGTGTTTCGTGTTTTAGCACAAAGTTTTACTCTGAATTGTAGGCCCTTTGGGTCAGTTTGTTTGGGATCAAACACGCAATGTATGCTTGCTTCACAAGAGACAAATATATACATATATAGATACAATATATCTTATTAGATTATTTATTATGTTCTATAAAAAAATCGACTTCAATTTAAGCAAGATCAGTTATTTTGTTATAAACCTGATTTATTTAAACATTTCTATAGGACCAATCTGTAATCTGTAATATATATATATATATATATATAGATATATATATATATATATATATATATATATATTATACAAGTTAGAATAGAAAGTGGTAGAATTAGAATAGAAAATATTCCTCTGCACCCAGTAAATTCACGCCATATTCCACCCTTCAAACCGAAACACAGCCATGCAAACAACTGCTTCACGGTTGAAACAAGAATGGGACAGAGGTACCCAAGCAATCTACTTTTGTACAAATTAGATTTATCAAGAAGAAATTTAAAAATCGGTTTACAATTGACGGAGTTATGAAGTAACATAAAAAATACAATCAAATTGAGTACCTCATTTTTGAAGTCGGTTGAAACAAACCGACTTCACTTGCGGCATTACCAGTCATTCCGATTTAAAAACTTTTTTTACAACACACGTGGCAAACTAGCATGCGGCTCACCTGATGGTAAGTGACTACCGCCGCCCATGATCACCCACAACAACAACGACACTGCAGGTGCGCTGACCACATTTCAAAAAGGAATATGCTCTTTTCTTGAAGCTTATGATGACTTATTGGTTCGGAAATACTGCTGCTGGAAGTTGATTCCAAAGAGTGGTTGTGCGTGGAAGAAAGTGCCTTGAAAAACGCACGGTACAAGACCGCCATTCGTCCAGATATTTTAGTTTATTCCATATTATAATAATTTTAGTTTTTTAAACTAAACTACTGGAACGATTTTAATAAATTTGCTGTAATTATTTATCTGGTCCTTTCAAATATATTACAAGTATTTTGTATCGTTTTTATTTTTCAATTTAACCTTAAAGAACATATATTTTTACCCATATATTTAGTAATAAATATACATAATGGTAACCCTATATACGCGGGGGGAAAGGGATTGTTAGTAATGGAGGCTGAGAATCCCATTGCTAGCAATATACCCAACCAGGCAGACCTCCTCGCGGTTCATTACTGTTTGCGCTTCCATGGTTAATTCCTGATGAATTCATCATGATGGGCTAACTGGTCTGTTTTCATTCTCATCTATCACCCTTCACTGGTACTCCGCCAGCGTATCCCGCTAGCGCAGGCGGGGTTACCATACCATTTTCACCCATAAAAAAACCCTATTAACGCACACAGGGGTATAAATGTTGGCCTATTTTTGAGAAGCATTTGTATGGAGACGCTCTGTCTATGTAATCTAAGGGAAATGCATTAAGTTTCCTTCTATTGCTTAATTTCAGAAATGGAAGCGCAAACAATAATGAAATGCGCGCAATAATAAAGATTCTATGTACGTCTTTATTTTTTATTATTTTATTTATACTTTATTTAGAATAGAATAGAGTAGAAGACATTTTTTTTTTTGTTATACGGCTTAGAATGGCAAACAAGCTGACGGCCCACCTGATGGAAAGTGGTAACCGTCGCCTATAGACGTGAGCAGTACCATGGACATAACAGAGTATACTGTTTCGCCTATGATACCCCCCATGCGTTGCCATTCCTGAGGACTTAGGTGTTATTCCTCCGTACCCAGTAAATTCACGCCATATTCCACCCTTCAAACCGAAACACAGCCATGCAAACACAACTGCTTTAGTTCTCTTCCAACAAACCCAAATTCGTTGTTTCCGTGTTGTTTTAATTTAATTAGTGGTCGCCCAGTGACCGAAATTCAACCATAACATATATTGTAATAAATTAATTTATTATATTTATGTTCGACAATCAATAAGACTATAGACAAATAATATTAAAGGCAAACAATATTAATCTATTCTCAATTTGACCACAGACTTTAACAATAAACATAAGAGTACGTATATATGCGTGTGTATGTGTTAAATGCGTGGTAGTGTGTGTAATGTTCTTTTTTTTTTATTGAATTCATGTATTTTTATGTATAATTAAAAAAAATATTTACATTGTGCACTCCTTCTCTGTATAAATTATAAGTGTGCCAAATTTCATAGTCCTCCGTCCGCGTAATTTTTGTAAAATAGGCTACAAAGTTTTTGCGTCACGTATATAGATATATAGATTATAAAAAATATTTACTTATTGTCTTAATATCCATACAAAAAAAGCTTGTTTGTTTGTTGAATTGACTATAATAATCTTTGATAATCTTTGCAGTTACTATTTGATATAAAAAGAATGTTTTTACATTCGATACCTCGTTTTCAACTGTCTTTAAAAAGAAGAATGTTCTCTGTTCTCTATTCGGTTTTTTTTAATATTTGTTATCACATAACTCCGTCAGTTCCAAACCGATTTGGATGATTATTTTTTTAACTGAAAGAATATACTTAAAGTTTAGTTCTACAGAAATTTTTTATCAAAATCGGTGTAGTAATTTGGTTTTGAAACCAAAATAACGTCTTTTAATCCAACTGACCACGATTAAAGTTATATGTTATTTTTGAAACACAATCTTAATTATTTAAAGTGTGTATATATTGTAATTATACTTTTTTATATTCCTTGTGTGTATGTGTGTGTGTGTGTTCTTGTGATGACATCAAATAAATCAAATAGTGCGACTTATTTATTTATTTAACACTTTATTGTACCATAAATAAAAATATACAATGACAAGTGAATAATTCAAGTGAAATACAGTAACATAAATACAGATTGAAATATACACATAAAGGTACAAAAGGCGGTCTTATCGCTAGGGCAATCTCTGACAGACAACCTTTGGTTAAAGGAGAACAGACAGAAATAGGCAGGTGGCGCAAGAGTGAATTAATAGTTTTTCGTGCATAAAATACAAAAACCTGTATTGCACAAAAGTATCAAATACATATAATTTATTAAACTACTTACTATAACAACATATATATAACATACATACATACACTTATTAGACACATAACCAAAAACAAAGCCTAAAAATATAGCTAGTATTATAATAACATATTATTGAATTATACTGCCTAAAAGCCGGCTTGTTAAGACGCAAAATATTCTGAGACACAAAGAAGCTGACCTTGCAAAAAAGCCGTTATCCAGGCCACAGTAAAAAAAAAACCTAATAATTTATCGCAAAACTCTTTTATTACTTACACAACGAAAGTAAAACACGCATTTCCCCAGCTAAAACAATAAAAAAGCTGACGTGGGGAAAAATGTCGACGGTTTATAGACATAAATTGTTGGGACGCGAGTTTGAGAGCGTCGGAATTCACGCCTCTTAAAAACCTGCCTAAATACGGATTGACTTTAAAGGAAAGACCCTTTTGTAATGTGTTCCACATTAAATCTAATTATGTTATACACATATAAGCTAAAGCTCTTGTATTTGCCTGAGTAACTGATGTAATAATAATATAATGATAATAAATCTCTTTATTTTCAGGTAGTAACCCATAGTTTAGTTTACATTATTAATTATACAAACTATTGCTATTATTTTTAAAATACACATTAATTATAAAATATTAATTTAAATTTTTTCATTAAAAAATCTTGTCGTCAGGTATGCTGTGAGGAATACAGTCTTTGCAATATGATTACTTGTTGTCATTAATCTTTGATGAAATTTTGCTTTATAATTCTATATATATATATATATATATATATATATATATATATATATATATATATATATATATATATATATATATATATATATTAGATATATATCTTATATATAAAAATATCATATCACGGTATTTATGATCGACCTCCTCCGAAACGGTTCGAATGATTTTTAACATTTTTTTTAGATATATATACTCGTTATTGCACTTGTACATTTTTTTTTATGTAACTTAGAATGGCAAACAAGTTGATGGCCCACCTGATGGAAAGTGGTAACCGTCGCCTATAGACATGAGCAGTACCATGGACATAACAGAGTATACTGTTTCGCCCATGATACCCCAATGCGTTGCCATTCCTGAGGACTGATTCTTATTTATTACAGAGGTGTCCAAGCAAACGACTTTTATACATAGTTTTGTACAAAGTACCTAAATAAGATATTTAGATTAATGAATTTAAGATATCACAGTTATATTAGAAAAATGAAAAATATAGGTCAAAAATTGAAGGAAAGAATATGTAATTTCCGCATTTTCTTAAAGAAAAAAATCGAAGGACTCCCTTGTATGTGGGAAAAGAGTTTGTTCCGTAATTGGGCAGCTCGATGCGAGAAAGAGTTTCCCATAAAATATGTCCTATACAATTTTTCAGGAAGTTCGAGTACCTTGGACTGGTCCTGACAGGAATACTTAGGAAGGCCTGGTGGTGGTAATAATTTAAACCGGTAAGTATTATGTTTATTTGGTAGTTACGAGAATAGGTCGTAAAATGTTTTATATTTATTATTAGTTGTATCCCGTGGCGTTGTTCACGTGAATCAGTAAGTATATAAAGTATCTTGTCTGCTAAGTTAGGATATAGCCTATTCGTGTATAAAAATTTAATATAATACGTTTAATAGTTTTTGAGTGATAAAGTAACAAATATCCAACCATTATTTCTTTTAAAAATTTGTATTTATTCAGCGTCATCATATCAGCCTTTAACTGTCCACTGCTGAACATAAGCCTCCCCCTTGGGGGAGGGGGTTACCAGTAGTCACTATGCTTGGCAAGCGGATTGGCAACTGCAGTCGGGCTTAAAAGATGTTTTAAGAGGAACACTGCTGCTCATCTTTCGCCCTCTCTTAGTTGCGTCTTACGACATCCACGGGATTTTCTTTTTATACAACTTAGAATGGCAAACAAGCTGACGGCCCACCTGATGGAAAGTGGTAACCGTCGCCTATAGTAAAGAGCAGTACCATGGACATAACAGAGTATACTGTTTCGCCCATGATACCCCAGGTGTTATTCCTCTGTACCCTGTAAATTCACGCCATATCCCACCCTTCAAACCGAAACACAGCCATGCAAACACAACTGCTTCACAGTAGAAACACGAATGGGACAGAGGTACACAAGCCATCGACTTTTGTACAAAGTCTCCCTCTGGTAAAATGGAAGGGGTGGCCTATTCTATGCCAGGACCATAAGGTTTGTATTTATTATATTAATAAAATATTAATATGAATAGCAAATACAATTTACATCCAATTTCAAAATGATCGATTGAAACACAACCCGCCATAATATTAATAAACAAATAAACTCAGAGGACTTTCCGACGAAATGGATTCAATAAAATAAATGTTTATTTATTTATTTATTTTTTATTCTCAGAAACAGTAATCAGTAGGCACATTTCAATCTGAGAGTAATAGTTTGAGAGACAATTTTTATAAAACACTTCGTAGAATAGAGGGGACAAGGTATTCCCATCAATGAAAAAGCAACTCGATTGAATATTGAACGCTTGATAAACTGAATGATGCCTTATTTCTTTACTTTAAAGATCAAAATGAAAATAACAAAGTGATAAACCTTCAAAATGTAATTAAAATGAATTGGATCCATTAAAAGCAAAGCGGTTACTCTTACAATTTCTTGAGTGGCGACCCCGTATAAGCAAATGTAGTATATAGGATGACCCCACTGGATGAAGCGATGACCTTAAAGGCCTCAAAGTAAGCGAATCCAGATTACTCGAAATCATTCCTTATGGCAGTCTATAGGAGAAGTCTATGTCCAGCAATGGACAGTTAACGGCTCATATGATTTTTTTGGAGAACAAAATTTTGATTTTTTTTTTATACAACTTAAAATGGCAAACGAGCTGACGGCCCACCTGATGGAAAGTGGTAACCATCGCCTATAGACATGAGCTCCTTCCCGTATCCTTTATCCTTTCCTGTGGGTATTCCCCGTTATCCTTTCCCATGGGTGTTAAAGGCAATAGTAAAGGAGACTAAGGAAACATAATTGTGGAGGGATGGGCAGCAGTATCCCTCTTAAAACATTACCAAAACATAGTACTCAAGTAGTAGTAATAGTCAACCCGCCTGCCAAGGTTGGCAACTATATACTGGCAAAATCCCTCAATGATTAACTGCCATAAGGAACGCTCCCGTTATTTATATTCAGTAGTAGGAATAACACCTGAGTCCTCAGGAATGGCAACGCATGGAGAGTATCATGAGCGAAACAGTATACTCTGTTACGTCCATGATACTGCTCATGTCTATAGGCGACGATTGCCACTTTCCATCAGGTGGCCCGTCAGTTTATTTGCCATTCTAAGTTGCATAAAAAAAAAATAAAAAAAAAAGATTTTATTGACATTGCCACATTTACGAACGGAACTATTTATATAACTTTTCTTTCCAGTCTATTTATAATTACAACACTGCTATAAATACAAAAAAAAAAAAAAAAAAAAAAAAACTATAAAATGTTAAAGGAAACGAAAAAGAACAAGAGGAACGACTACAAAGAACTATCATAAATAATAAAACGCTTCTGACTTTCAAATGAACTCTGAGGCGAGTGGAAAAAATAAAAATGGCGTCCGACACAGGCAAAACAAGAAACTTTTCGAGACGCTAGTTACTGTAATAATAAGAAACTCAAGTTCTAGATCGTATCTTTATAGATTTGTCTCTTAACTTGGATAACATGTCAACAGTATCATAATTCGAGATATATTATATTAATATTAGATCTTATAAAATATTAATATGTTACTAATAAAGTTATAACTATTGTTGGAATTATAAATCGATGCAGTTCTATAATTTGAGTTAAATTCAGTAACCATGGAAACAACAGAAATAAATTTCTCACGCTAACCACTAGATGGAGTTGTTATTTTAGTATATGTGTGTGCTAAAACGCGATGAAAAGCTCAGGAATATAATAAATAAAATAATAATAATAATAAATCTCATCTGGTACAGTTCAAGAGTGTTTTTTTTTATACAACTTAGAATGACAAACAAGCCCATGTACCATGGACATAACAGAGTATACTGTTTCGCCCATGATACCCCCTATGCGTTGCCATTCCTGAGGACTCAGGTGTTAGATATTATTAGTGTATTAATTTATTGAAACATAAATTAAAACGTACGTATACTCGTAGATATGAATAAGGGTTTGCTCTAACTTACATAATCTAATGTCACTTTTAAAAATAATGTTACAACACTTAACTTAGTAGTGATAGCTTCATTTATTTATAAACGAACTAGTTTTACTAGCGTAAAACTATTGAGTTATAATTCTATGAGTAGTATATAATTATTACTATTCTTTTACAACAAAAACAAGATAAGAAAAAACTTACCTATCTCGATTATTTTTTTTATTTATGCCCATAAATTATGTATTATTAAATTATTAAAAATGTATAAAAAAATGTATTAAAAAATTGTGTATTAATAAAAGATGACGCGTCTTATTTTCATCATAGCCCTAGAATATGGAGGTCGACCTGATAGAATGTATTAGTAGCAATGGGTCAGTTAGACCCTATTACTAACAATCCCTTTCCCCCCTCCATAGGCTACTATGACCGTTTACCATTATATGGGCTCTATGCTTGTTTGCCACCTTTGTATTATAAAACAAAAGACATAAACATGTAGATGGAGCGAGTATCAATAAAACCTCTAAAAAAAAAACGTGTTTGATCGTTTTTTTTTTTAAGATGTTTTATTGATGATGATGATTGATGACTTTTGGCTGACGCCCACGCGTATTATCATACCAAGTGTTCGAATTAATATTCAATATCCTGTTATAAGAAAGTATAAAAGTATAATACAGTAAATCATCAACCCTCTACCCTTCCCCATCTTTATTTGGGGTCGACGTAATATGTTTTTTTTTTCTTTCATTCATCCCTATTACAGTATTCACTCCCTTTCTGGCGCCATCTTAAATGTCATATTTATAACACCAGTCTAGCCGTCTATTTTTGGATCTGCCTCTACATTTACTATCATCTATATTCACATACAGTACTTTGTGTTATTTACATTTGTGCGAATTCAAATCACACATGACTTGCAAATAATTAATTAGATTTGACATAAATATTATATATCTAAACAACTAGACTGACTTCAATTTATTTTTATATGATATTTTAAATCGTTGTATATTTATTTAATGTAAATCGATATTAATGCATGACAAATCTATTTAATAACGAACAATTATATGTAAAATAATTAAATGTAATCTGACAACTGAATTGACATTAACGCATGTATATTAGCTAGCTATCAATATAATTTTGCTACATCCAAACAGCGTTTCATGTTTCTCTACATAAGAACATTGTAACAACTGTATATTATGTACATAAATGCATTATACTAATAAATAAATAATACATTATTTAGGAATATGACAATACATAATACATGGTCTAAAACCCCGCCGCTGTCTTCTACAGCTTTGAGACTTTTTAATGAAACTTAATGTAAACACAACTATGGACACAAGATACTAGATGGCGCAGTAATCGAGATTTGTGGTTTTGTTTATTTTATTCTATAATTAAAAATAATTTGAAGCAAAATTTCTACATTAGTGAGTATTTTCATTTATTTTTAGAAATATTTATTTATTTATTTATTTAACTCTTTATTGCACCATAAATAAAAATATACAATGACAAGTGAATAATTCAAGTGAAATACAGTAATATAAATACAGATTTAAAGGTACAAAAGGCGGTCTTATCGTTAGAGAAATCTCTTACAGACAACCTTTGATAAAAGGAGAACAGATAGAAGTGAATTAATAATTTTTCAAAAATACAATAATTTATTATCATTTATATTTTTATTCTCTTGTATTGTCACGACTTTGTAAAAATTACTTACTAGAAACTTTACGAGTGTGTAGTATATTATTCATTCAAGATAGATCGCGAATTATCTGTCACTTCACTTTCATGCACGTACGAAAGTGAAGTGGTGTCTATCCACTCTCAAAATGACGCGCCATTTTCGTTTTCCATCTAGATGGTTTTGATCAAGATTAAAAATAAATAAATAAAATAAATACCTACATATAACTATCAAGTGTATTGTCATATCTTTCGTTGGCAAATAATAATATAGGGGAAGGGGATTGTTCGTAATGCGGACTATCAGTCCAATTGCCATCCCTATCAGGTCGATCTTCACATGGTCTCCTGGAAACCACCGTGCTAAATTCCAGATGTATTCATCACGCTGGGCTAACTTGTCTCACTGGTGCCTCGCCAGCGTATACCGTTTTTTTAATGGGTGAATATGGACTAGTAGAGTTACGCAGACGAAGTCGTAAATAACAGCTAGTCTAAATAAATAAGTTCCGAGATGATAAACTGAGCGACTTGTAAAAGAGCTCGCAAGTAATTGAACAAAGGGACGTTTGTTGTCAGGCGAAAAGTTTTCCACACTGAATACCTGCCAATGCCAAAGTGCGAAATCGGTACAATATTCCCAGTACGCCATATTGCAACCTTGGAGCCAGTCGTCGAATGTCAGACGCGCCGGCACCGGCTCGAGGTCACGACCAAAACGGGAGGAACATTCCGCTGTGTACGGTTTAGTCCCTTAATTATTAGTTACTTTGTCCTGGGGATTAGAAACAATAGCGACGTTTTATTAGTTCTTTTTTTTTTCAATGGATGATAATGGAATGGTAACCCTGCCTGCGCTAACGGTATACGCTGGGAGAAAAGGATTGTTAGTAATGGAAACTAAGATTCCCATCGCTAGCTATATAACCAGGTCGACTTCCACGCAATTTCCCCTGGAAATAATCGTGATTAATTGTCGTCAAAGTCTTCATGACCTGTTTTCATTCTCATCTATCACCCTGTGCTCCGCCATCGTGTCCCGTTAGCGCAGGCGGGATTGTCATTCCATTATCGTCCATTACAAAAATGGGTGAAGATGGAATGGTAACCCCGCCTGCGCCATCAGTATATACTGGCGGGGTACCAGTTGAAACGGTTCGTCATATGTGTAAAAATATATTTAACGCCATCTCGTGGAGAGGAAATTGAAATAATAAATTAATATTTTAAAGTTTACAAAAAAAGTTATAAATCTAGAAAACGATCTAACAAAATTAATACTATATGAACGTCCATTTAATATTGATTTATGATGTTTGATATTGATGCATTGTTAAATCGATGTTCAAAATGGCTAACCACTTACCATCAGATGTGCCGTATGCTTGTTTGCCACCTCAGTAGTATAAAAAAAATATTACGTCATAATGGATCTGACTTAATAAAACTACTATTTTCATATGAAAATCGTATATGTTACAAAATTTATAAAATAGAATATTTAATAAGTTAGCGTATAAAAGTTAGCGTATAAAAGTATTCAATGAGTCCGTTCCGTTTTCTTGACTGTACTAATCCATATTATTTCCTCGTGTTTGCAGGATATTTAGAATAGGATTCAATCAGCTTAGAGTAGTTTAAATTTATTATAATCAAGTTTTAATTTTAATAATTTAAATTCAATTTTGCATTAGATATAGGAATAGCTAGGGTTTTAATAGGGTTTTCAGCTAGCAAAGATTATTGGAATTGAGAAGAACTTTTATCATTAAGTTTAGCGAATAGCTAGGTATAGTTTTGCAAATAATAAATTCAGAAGGTATTTAAACATTAATAGATTTTGCTAAATGATTTAGGACTAGCTAGGGTTTTGCTAGGGATTTCAGCTAGCGTAGGAGAACATTTAAGATATTTAAAACAAAAACTGATTAAAGGAATAATGTTAAAAAAAATGGAGGAAGCAGATAATTCACAAGCAATAATGCTATGTGTGACCTAAATAATTATTAATTGTATGACTAATAATGTTATTTTCAGCATTTATTTATTCTTTCAGCATTTACTTCAACTAATTAATTTTATTTCAGCAATATTATTTATGTGCATGTGTGTATCTATAAGGTATCTATTTTATCATTTAAGTTTACGTTATTCTATTTCTATGCCATTTTTAATTTTATGTGCATGTGTGTATTATTTATTTTATTTCGTAAGTCGGTTTATCGTGTTGCTTTGATATACCAGAGGGAGACATCGTACAAAATTGCTTGGGTACCTCTGTCCCATTCGTGTTTCAACCGTGAAGCAG
The DNA here is from genome assembly GCF_026898425.1 of Galleria mellonella. NCBI lineage: Eukaryota > Metazoa > Arthropoda > Insecta > Lepidoptera > Pyralidae > Galleria > Galleria mellonella. The sequence continues at coordinate 4,766,146 of NW_026442082.1, read as the reverse complement.
TTGTGTTTGCATGGCTATGTTTCGGTTTGAAGGATGGGATATGGCAGTGAATTTACTGGATACAGACGAATAACATCCGAGTCCTCAGGAATGGCAACGCATGGGGGGTATCATGGGCGTAACAGTATACTCTGTTATGTCCATGGTACTGCTCATGTCTATAGGCGACGGTTACCACTTTCCATCAGGTGGGCCGTCAGCTTGTTTGCCATTCTAAGTTGTATAAAAAAAAATATTAGAAACGACTCGTAATACTCTGAGATCAAGACTCCTTTAATGCATCTATGGGACGATTGCTGCTTTATATAGTGCCTTATTGTCATACAGATGCGTTGTTCTGAGCCTGGTTCAACGTCAAAATATGGTATAGGGAACAATTAGCGATCCGTAACATTCTTAATTCACTCTAATCCTCGAAACTATTCACGCTGATATATTACCTGACTACTTATTTATTTATTTATTTATTTAAGTGATTATGAGTGAATTAAAATAAAAAAAAAATATTAAAAAAATATATATTATGACAATTAGAGTTAATTTTCATAAGATTGTTGTACAAAGTGCTTCAGCAATTTATTCCTGTAGGAATTCGAATTATCGTACACTATATCAATTTCAGGTAATTTGGCATTAATTTCATTGTATGACGCACTAATACTGGCCAGAGGTTGATGCAGTCCTAGGTTTGTTCTGCAGCGCGGTAAGCTGAATGTTCTAGTTATAGGGTGTCGAGGATAATTTAGAGGTACCGTTAATTGGATTGAACTCAGTAAATCTGCACAATGAATTTTATTATTGAGAATTTTATGAATAAACATTAAATCTGCAATCATACGGCGCGTCTTAAGACAGGTAATGTTAAAGAAGGACATTCTCTGACTATAAGGTCGCCTATGCGATATGTTACGGGTTATGTAAGCTAGGTGTCTAGTGAATGCTCGTTGGATATTTTCTATTCTTTGAGATGAAGAGCTGTAGACTGGATTCCAGGAAACTACTACTACTTAATATGAATTATCGTAACATTAATCTGCCTGTGAATATTTTATAAAACGATGCTATCTCTGAATTACTCATTTGCTCAATACTATTATCGTCTATTTACAATTCGCGTTTTATTTCATTTAACTGCTGTTTCCAAGTCCATTTTAGTTAGATTTATTTTAACGTAATATTAGGATAGGTCTCGAACGTGTCACATTGAATTAGCATTTATAATAATATAGATAATTAAGTAAATTAGTTTCAATGGTTTGTTATATTGTTTAAAAATGTCAAGTCGATTTTAGTGATATTTTTTTAAACATCTTTTGTAATTTATGTGAACGATAAAACAATACTCTTCCAATAAGCCTGTTTCAGTAATTCATTTAATTAAAATTAAGATATTGATAGCACGGTTTAAATAGTTATTATGGTTTTATTTCATTTATTAGATCGATTTTTATGATGCTTTATTTAAATGCCATTTTTGTTATCTTCTGAGCTGGCTTTAATGATTTATTTTGTTCTTGATTAAGCCCATTTCAATGACTCTTCTATCTAGTTATTATAGTAATGTAATATTAATTAGGTAGATTCGATTATTCTTTACTTAAATATTATTTTACTTCATTATCCAAATAAGCCGAATTTTAACCCGAATATAGCGAACTACTTATTTAAATACTACATGTTATATAAAGCGATCCTGATTAGGTATATTTTGAAGATTTTTTTGTATTTATCATCTCTTGCATTATCTAATAAACTGTTTTTTTTTAATGGATGATAATGGATTGGTAACCCCACCCGCGCTATCAGTATACACAGGCGGGGCACCAGTGAAGGATGATAGGTGAGGATGAAGTAGGTCAGTTAGCCCATCGCGACGAATTCAACAAGAATTGTTCACGATGGTTTCCAGGGGGAACCAAGTGGAGGTCGACCTAATAAGGCATATTGCTCGCAATGGGGCTGTCAAACTCTATTGCTAACAATCCCTTTCCCCCTCTAATAAACTGGTTATAAATACTTTTATTTAACCATTAGCCGTTCCCCGCGGTGTTGCCCGCTTCTAATTATATAGTTTCGTATATCACTCCCAAAATATTTCTCATAAATCCGGCCTTATATTATATATATATATATATATATATATATATAATGCTAATTATGTACCTAATACCTTCATGAAGTTTCAGCCATATCAACTGATCGGTCATTTTATAACATTTCGAATGTATTTTTGATTTGGTTTGGAATGGAGAATACTCTTTACTTCTCTACCTTACCCAGTGCATTATGCATCTCCAATACCCCTGTCTTCTCAGGAGGAAGAGTTATAGATAGTTGGTAAGTCTTCCACTGGTCTGGGCGTGTGGGGGGCTCGACCACTCCCCTATTTATTTATTTTTTTCAATTATTTTGTAATTTAATATTAAATTAACATAACTTCTAGTTTAGACGACGTCATACCTATACAATCATAATTTGTTTATGGATATAGCAGTGAATTTACAGGGTACAAAGGAATAACACCTGAGTCCTCAAGAATGGCAATGCGTGTGAGGTATCATGGGCGAAACAGTACAGCATATTCCTTTTTAAAAGGCCGGCAGCACACTTGCAATGCCGCTTGTGTTGTGGGTGACCATGGGCGGCGGTAGTCACTTACCATCAGGTGAGCCGCATGCTCATTTGCCCCGTGTTGTAAAAAAAAGTACACTCTGTTACGTTCATGATACTGTTCTTGTACGAGTATATAGGCGATAATTACGACTTTCCATTAAGTGGGTTGTCAGCTTGTTTGCCATTCTAATTTACATTAAAAAACATGTCGTAATTCACACGAGTATAGTCGCGGGTCGCAACAGAACATATATATAATTGTAACGTCTGTAAATAATTGTAATTGTAATTTATAATTTTTGTAATGCTATTTATGTACTATCTATCCTATACAATGTATTTTATGCTTGAATAAATAAATAAATAAATAAATATTACACGTGCCCCAGCCTTCTATTTGGCAATATCCTCTGAATGACACCTTCGTATAGTGGACTTATCCCATATCATTATATAAACCGGCCCCGCTTGGGTAAAAGAAAAAAAAACAGCCTTTTTTGCATTACACGTGTTGAATACCCTTGTCATTGACAATATGTCTGTCTGTCACTCACGACTTGTACTTGAGCCTTCGGATCTTATTTATATAGATGGGAAAGATTCGAAATATAAATAGGTATATGTTGTTACTTAAAGTATACAAAAAACTTACTCAGTGAGCTATGGAGAGCGCTATGCTCGGAGTCTCTTTGCGTGATAGAATCCGAAACGAGGATATCCGCCAAAGAACCAAAGTAACCGACATAGCCCGATGGATAAGTAAGCTGAAGTGGCAATGGGCTGGTCACAACTCAACCGACAACCGATGGGGAAAAAAGGTTCTTAGTGACGAACCCGTACGGGCAAACGCAGTGTAGGACGATCCCCAGGTAGATGTAGTGACGACTTGAAATGCATTGCAGGGAGTTAGTGGACGCAGGCTCAGGACCGTTCCTTATGGCAGTCTATGGGGGAGGCTTATGTCCAGCAATGGACGGATAATGGCTGAAATGATGATGTAATTATTGTAATATAGGTATGTAACAACGTTTAATTTTAACTAGATATTAATTTTTATCGTTAACTGTTCAATTTTTACTCTAGAAAAATCTATAGGTCATTTTGAGCTTCTCAAAGGTTGACTGTAAAAGATTCTTTCTGTGGTAGGGTTTCTCAAAGCGGGGTCCATGGACCCCTTTGGGGTCCATAACACGTGTATCAGGGATCCGGGTCAGTTAACTGTAAAAATATTTATTAGAAAATTGTTTATTTGGAAACGTTCTCATTGGGGCCAAAATCAATGCTCAACAGTATTCTACTAATAAATTGTTATAGGGGGAAAAGGGATTATTAGTAATGAGATCTGTCAGGTCGACCTCCACTCGATTCCCCCTGGAAACCATCATGGTTAATTTTTGTCCAATTTATCATGGTGGGCCAACTATTACTACATTTATTCTCACCTATCATCCGTCACTGGTGCCACGCAGGTGTATACCTATAGCGCGGGCGGGGTTACCATTCCATTATCACTCATTGAAAAAAAAAATATACCATAGAAATCGCATTTAAACTGCTAAACGAATTTTAAAAGTTACACAGACGGACGTGAAAGTATGCACCTGCGTTCCAAATTTAAATTTCTCTCCAATTAGGACAACATTTATACCGTGTTTATCCAAGAAGATTACCATAAAAGATAAGTACCCTTTTATCCTGATTCACCTGTGGTTCCGATTCAAAACCGTGGATTAAACACAACAAGAATGTTAATAAATTTGTGGTGAGAATTTTTATGATTATGGGCCGTAAAGGCCAGGTGGGGCTCCCATTTTCCGCTCTCAGTATTTTAGAAAAAAATCGCCCAACATAAAGAATCTATTCAAAGGATTTTGTTGACTTATACAGTGCAATGGTTAACACATTCCCTTGCGTAATGAGGTGCTAGATTCGAATCTGGTTAGCACAATTTATTTTTGATTTTCAGTCAGCTAGAGATTGCTTAGTAATAAGGACCGATTTTGTATCACTTCGCATTTAAAATTTACTGTAATTTTTATTTTTGTAAATGGTACAATAAAATGTGAATAAACAAATGTTTTTATTTTTTAAATTGACTATGGCTGAGTGTTTATAAAAAGTCTTAGTTATTGGTCATTATATAGACAGCTTTAATAGATGTCAGTAAACAAATAAACAACACAATTATAAGGTCGTTTATTTATGTCCAATAGTAGTAAAAAACAAAAGTCAATTAATTGAATTTACCAGAGGGAGACTTTGTACAAAAGTCGTTTGCTTGGGCACCTCTGTTCCATTCGTATTTCTACCGTGAAGCAGTTGGTTTGCATGGCTGTGTTTCGGTTTGAAGGGTGCGATATGGCAGTGAATTTACAGGGTACAGAGGAATAACACTTGAATTCTTAGGAATGGCAACGCATGGGGGGTATCATGGGCGAAACAGTATACTCTGTTATGTACATGGTACTGCTCATATCTATAGGCGACAGTTACCACTTTCCATCAGGTGACCCGTCAACTTGTTTGCCATTGTAAGTTGTATAAAAAAATCTACTGCACTAATAGATGACAATTGTAAAATGTGTACCTACCTCTCAACCAGGATTTGTCTGTCTGTTGCCGGCATTAAAACATATAGCTCATTAACTGTATATATTTGAAACTATATCCCTGCACAGTATACAAAGGTTGATTGTAAGAAATCCCTCTATGACAAGGTTTCTCAAAGTGGGGTCCACGGACCCCTAAAGGGTCCATAACACGTGTATCAGGAATCCGGGTCAGTTAACTGTAAAAATATTTATCTACAGCACATCGTTTGTGGCTGCAGTTTACTCTTGCACAAACGATATATCTCCATTCGAAAATACACTTTATATCCTGAGTAAATAAAAAAAAAATCGCTGGTGAGAATTACTTAAAATTCCTATCTTTGACAGTAATTAGCAGTGAATTTTAAAAAAGAACAATTAATCACAGAGGTCGCTGTTTTGCATATTTAGGTCTGCCTGACAAAACCCATTTCTTGATAATAATAAATACTTATTTCATTTAAAGAGTACTTCTGTAATGATTTCAGTTAAATTTTACGCTAACAGGGTTTCAGGAATGATAGGCAATGGAATAATTCTCTAGAAAGCAATTCAAATTCAAATTATCTTTAATCAAATAAACTTGTTTACAAAACACTTTTAAATCGTAATTTTTTTTTAAATCCACTGCAAGGTTCGAAACGTTGTTATTTTTTTGTGCAGTCTCCCTTTGGTAAATATATACATGCAGTATATTCCGTATATATTCCTAGTTTAAGCGAATAAAGCCGAAGGTTATAACTAGTTTACAATATTAATAAGATAATTCCATAATGTTCCCCATAAGATAAAACGTGTGTATTAACTCTAAAACTATAAATACACACAGACCAAGGTTTAAATAACCAGATGTTGAGATTTTGAGAGTTGTTCCAAACTCTACGTACATTTCAATTTCTGCATGTGAGAAGGGTTTAAACTTCATTTGAAGTTGGAACAACTAATATTCGTACGTAGATTAGTTTGTTCCAGTTAATAATGGATAAAAGTGTTCCATAATTGAAAATGTATTTTTAACATGACGCCATCTAGTGGTAACACAACGTAAACAGAACTGTTTTATAATTTAAATACGTGTATTTAGCTCCACCTAGTCATTATCTAAGCAGAGAACTTAGTTTTTTTTGGATGGGTGAAAATGGTATGGTAACCCCGCCTGCGCTAACGGGATACGTTGACAGAGCACCAGTGAAGGGTGATAGATGAGAATGAAAACAGGCCAGTTAGCCCATCATGATGAATTCATCAGGAATTAACCATGATAGTTTCCAGGGAAAACCGCGAGGAGGTCGACCTGGTTGGGTATATTGCTAGCAATGGGATTCTCAGTCTCCATTACTAACAATCCCTTTCCCCGCAGAGAACTTAGTATTGATACTAAATATACATAAAATGTTTTTTTTTCTAAATACGTACATAAAAACTATTCAAAGTAGCCGAAAACAATAATAACCGTCGCCTCTAAACATGAATGGCAAAACCCCCCAATAGGAGGAGGCCTATGTACACCAGTGAATAGTTAACGACTGATGTGACGATAAACGTCATTATTTCATATTCATCATTTCCGCCTTTAACTGTCCACTGCTGAACATAAGTAGTTGCTACGCTTGCCAGACGGATTGACAACCGCAGTTAGGCTTTGGTGATGTTTTAAGAGGGACGCTGCTGTCCATCCCGCGCCTTCCCTTAGTCGCTTCTTATGATACCCACGAGAAAGGAATATTTTATCCCTGTAACACACGGAAACATGAATGATGATAAATATGAATATCATAAAATCACAAAATATTTAACACACATGTTGACAATAAATGCCATTTAAAACTATTCAAAATTTCAAATCAAAAGTTTTTTTTATACAACTTAAAATGGCAAACAAGCTGACGGCCCACCTGATGGAAAGTGGCAACCGTCGCCTATAGACATGAGCAGTACTATGGACATAACAGAGTACTGTTTCGCTCATGATACCCCCCATGCGTTACCATTCCTGAGGACTCAGGTGTTATTCCTCTGTACCCAGTAAATTCACGCCATATCCCATCCTTCAAACCGAAACATTAAATATAAAAAAATAAACAATTATTTTATGGATTATCGTACCATACACACTCGTTAAGTTTAAATGCAAATATTATCTGGCAACACTCACACTCAAAGGCTGCTTCACCTCTCTCGAGGGGGCTCTGACTTGCTCATTAAATACTAGAAGGCGTAATCACAGCTCAAAGGTGGGGTTCTACATGTAGCGATTATGTAAGTGTAAAATAGTACATAAAAATATTTGGAAATTTCAAAATCACAATTACATTAAGTCTCAATTTTTAGCTAATAATACTATTACTATACACTTGCTTTGGTCGCGTGAACCCGGTATAGAATAGGCCACCCATTCCATTCCCGTAGGTCTAAATATTGGGTAAAGAGGTATACGTATCTTAGTCCTTACGGATAGCAGCGGATGCAGGGTATCACGGGCATCACAGTAACCTCTGTTATGTCCATGGTACTAATAATGTATATAGAGTATTAAGTTACCATTTTCTACCAGGTGGGCCGTCAGATTGCTCTGCATTCTAAAATGCATAAAAAAAATTAAAAAGAATTTCAACCGGTGTAAGTACTACTAAGTAGTAGCATTTAAAAAGTAGTTGATAGTTTTAGCAACTCTGCAACTCAGCGATGTGAATTGAATTTGTTCGGATCGCGCTATCAGAAGGTAAATTTTTAACCTTACATTTTTTCACAAGAAGGAGGCACTGTACAAAAGTTGATTGATTGAGTACCTTTGCCCTATTCGTGATTCAGCTGTTAAACAGCTTGTGTGAATATATATACGTTTTAAAGATGGGATCATCATCATTGTTATTATATCAGCTGTTATCTGTCCATTGCTGAAAATAGGCCTCCTACTTAGACTGCCATAAGTAACAGTCCTAAGCTAACTGCATCTATTGGGGGGAAAGGGATTGTTAGTAATGGAGACTGAGAATCCCATTGCGAGCAATATACCCAAACAGGTCGACCTCCTCGCGGTTCTCTCTTGAAACTATCATGGTTAATTCCTGATGAATTCATCATGATGGGCTAACTGGCCTGTTTTCATTCCCATCTATCACCCTTCACTGGTGCTCAGCCAGCGTATCCCGTTAGCGCAGGCGGGGTTACCATACCATTTTCACCCATCAAAAAAAAACTGCATCTATTGACTCCTTCTAATGTATTTGAGGTCGTCACTCCATCTAGTGGAGGGACAAATGCAGTATAAGACATGACTGTTTGCCTGTACAGGATCACCTTTCAAGAACCATTCTTTCCCATCGGTTGCCGGTTTTTCGAGCTATGAGAACAGCCCATTGCCACTTTAGCTTGCTTATCCTTCGGGCTTTGTCGCTCACTTTGGTGGCCATGGGTGACCAACTAATAATTGCATAAAAAAAATTGTATTTCTTGAAATTTGGATGAAATTCATGATTTCGCTATTACTGAGGACCAACCCAAAGTCCAAGTATTTAGGTAAACAGAGTCGAAGCATCTGTACCGATGCTCAGGAATCTCGAGCGCGAATCTTCTAGGTTGTATTTTGCCTTTTTCTTAACGAAAGTCATTTGTGAGTGAATTCGTCGTAATAATTTCAATGATGAGAATACGTCTTAAATTATAAAATACCTCTCTCCGTTTTCTGAATCAGAATGTCTACTCTTAATTGTTCACAGACTTTAAAACGAGGTTTTTCATTTCGACTATTATTTTATATGAAATAGAATAGGCCAGCCGTTCCATTCTCGGGGGTGTCATAAGAGGCGACTAAGGATGAGTTCTCTAAGCAGACTCCCCTATCTCTTGCATTGAAACTACTCAATGATATTTTGAGCCAGTATCCGCAATTGGATGTATTTGCCTCCAACTTGCTGGAGTTTCGTCGAGTGACCACAGAGTATTTGTGTTCAGACGTTTTTGTTTAAGTCTCTTTATATTATTCTTGTTATATATGTGTAATATTTCTTTTTTTTTTTTATATGTTGTTGTACTCATGCTTTCCTGGGTGGGCGTATTGGAAATCTGTAAGGCTCATCTAGTGGATGTAATAAATAAATAAATATATATGTACGCTATCGGTATACGTTGGCGAGCACCATTGACGGAGGATAGGTCACTAGAATAGAGTAGACTAGAATTAACCATGATAGTTTCCAGGGGAAACGTGTGGAGGTCGATCTGAGAGGGTATATTGCTAGCAATGGGGCTATTAGATTTCATTACTAACAATCCTTTTCCCCCTGGCTATCACAGTTAGGCACACACAAATAATTAATGAGTAGATAGTACTTGTTAAGTATCCATTTGATTTTATACTCTATCTAACATCTTGTCATTACTTATCGTCAGATTAGTCAAGATCAAACACAAAATAACTCGAGATAAAAATAGATACACCATTAGAATCGATGTAATCAAATTTTTGTTTGTATTCCATCAGACAATTGTTAAAATCAAAAGAAATTACGACGCTTTTGATTAAAAATCCATTAGTCGTTTGAGTTCCCGGTAAGCTCGTTCTTTGTGGCCCTCCAATAAAACTGGAGGGTAAGTAATTAATGTCGTTATTTTATTTATTGTTTAAATCAGAAGGTACCTACATTTTTTGGCAGGGACTGTCTATCAGTGGTGTATTGGAAAATTCAAGTAAGATACCTTGTTAAGTGAACAATTAATCATTATGTTGTGACACATAGAGCGACTTTGTACATAAGTCATTCACTTGACTACTTTTGTTCAATTTGTGTTACATCTGCGAATCGGTTGTGCATCAGCTTGTGTGGCTGTATTTGGGTTTATAGAGCGTATATTTATATTGTATTTTTTTCCTACTCTTACGTTCAGACATCATTTACTTAAGAAATCATTGATGGATTTCAATGATAATGATATAAAATTAAAGCTGACATTATAAGCTTTCGAATAGCATATCATTTTTATATTTGACATTTGTCGTTTTAGTAAAATCAATGCATATATGCGCCGTCAAGGGTTGAGTCGATTCGGTTGCTCGCGAGTGTATTTCCATATTATTTTCCGTGTGGTTTCAACACAGAATAGGCCACCCCTTCCTTTCGCGTGGGTGTCATAAGAGGCAACTAAAACAACTCAATGGGCGAGAAATAGGTAACAGTGTCTCTCTCAAAACATCTCCAGAGCCTAACGGCGGTTGCCAATTCGCCTGCCAAGTGCGGCAACTACTGGCAAAACTTCCAAGTGGGAAGCTTATATTTAGCAGTGGAAAGTGGATATGATGATATTTCCACATTAACTCTTTCGTTTATAATAATAGTAGGATTGTTAAAAAAATGACTAGATAAAGTTAGACACTAACTCAATTTCCCAGTATGTTATGAACTAAATTGCAGTGCAAATACTGTGTCTCCCACTAACCTATATATAACAAAGGTAAGGTCGCGCGGAATTCGGGTTATTTTGATGTCGCAACATTAATTAAATCGCGTAAATTTTATAAGAGTAACTAATGCGGTTTTCCTGTTAAAATAGTTCGTTTAAAAAGAGCGTAACCATCGACGAGGTTAACTGTAACTAATTAAGAATTTGGAGACCGATTTTACTAATGTACAGTACGAGTACATTTAACTACAAAAAAAGCCTTATGTGAATGTGTATTTGTATGTTACCGTATAGCATATTAACGACTTAATCAATCTCTATGAAATTTGGTACATACATATATACTATATTGGGTGGAGAAGGGCATAAAGATACTTTTTTATGCCAGCCAGTAAACATATCCTGAGCACGCAATATATATATATATATATATATATATATATATATATATATATATATTATATAATTAGTATGATATTACCATTTTCTTTCTATTTCCAATGTAAATCGAAATTATTACATGTAGAATGAATATAAAAGCGAGCAATTATTTGCAACGGTAATTAATTATAACATAATATCTAAATTGACACTGATGCGTATATACTAGCTACCTATCGATTAAATGTTACTGTACTCAAACGGGGTGCATGTACTTATTCTTCATAAAATTTATATATAAGAAGAAAAATGCAGGCGGATTGGTAACCGCAATTTGGTTTTGGTGATGTTCCAATAGGGACACTGCTGCCCATTCCTTGACCGTTAAGTTCCCTTAGTCGGAAAAGAAGATTTGGCACTTTCTATACCTTAATTACATATCAATGGTTTGTTTATTACAATATACCATAGTTTGTTACCATAGAAATTAACGAAAAAATAACAAAATTTTATTGAAATTATCACAGAAACATTTTCTAAATAAGTAATTCAATCAAATGATTTATATTTCTATTTGTATTACTACCGAACATCAGCTGACTATTTTTTGGTCGAATCAATAATTCATTTGTTTACATTTTCAATAACTTCTAATGAAACAAACTATACATATACTGTTTGTAAAAAATGCTGGTCCTTGTATGTATAAATAATTTATTAATTATATTTTTTAGAAAAAAAATATTGCCGTCTGTTCACTTGATGTATTGTATGTATATTTTTGTTCTATTTCAATTGTTTATCAATTTTCTTTCTTATAAAAAACTACAATGGTCAATGGTTAATTTTGAACATATACTATCAAAACATTACCCGCCTTTAAACTGTCGGGTGAAGTGCAGAGGTCACCAACTGTCGTCACAGTGAGTTACAACTCATCGTTCACTAAAACATAAAACAGCCCTTTGATCTTTACCATGTCATGGTCGAAGTATGCATGACTTCTTTATGAGAGACTGACCTTTTTCCATCGTTTCACCTTGTAAAGTACATTTAATATTCACTATGCTGCATAAAATGTGATTATAGAATAATAATACAATAGTATTTTTATTATAGGTTTTTTTTTTAATGGGTGAAAATGGAATGGTAACCCCGCCCGCGCTATCGGTATACACCGACGAGGCATCAGTGGAAGATGATAGGTGAGAATGAATGCAGGTCAGTTGGCTCACCATGATGACTTCGACAAAGAATTAACCGTGATGGTTTCCAGGGGGAACCTCGTGGAGATCGACCTGAGAAAGTATATTGCTAGCAATGAGGCTATTAGATGACATTATTAACAATTCCTTTCCTCCATTTTATTACAGATTACAGTGGCCTAATGTTAATTATTGTTATTATGCCTTATATTAAGGTATTGTAAACCTTACCAGAGGGAGACTGTACAAAAGTCGTTTGCTTGGGTACCTCTGTCTCATTCAGGTTTCCACCGTGAAGCATTTGTGCTGTCATGACTGTGTTTCAGTTTGAAGGGTGGGATATGGCAGTGAATTTACAGGGTACGGAGGCATGTTTGCAGAGAACAAGGTTAATGATTTTTTTGCTATTTTACGTCAATGTAAGGCAAAATTTCATCAAAGATTAATGACAATAAGTAATCCTATTGTAAAGACAGTATTCCTCACTGCATACTTGACGACAAAAGATTTTATAATAAAATGATTTAAGTTAGTATTTTGTAATTAATGTATATTTTAAAAATAATAATAATAGTTTGTATAATTATTAATTAATTAATGATGTAAAAATTGTAATTAATTAATTAAAAGGAAATTTTAATCATAACAACTGTAAACTATGGATATATACCTGAAAATATATTTATTATTATTATAACATTTTAATCCTCAAGAATGGAAACGCATGGGGGTTATCATGGGCGAAACAGTATACTCTGCTATGTCCATGATACTGCTCCTGTCTATAGGTAACGCTTACCACTTTCCGTCATGTGGGCCGTCAGCTTATTTGGCATTCTAAGTTGCATAAAAAAAATTTCGTAATTTACACGAGTAAAGCTTTACATTAGAATGGCAAACCATTCTAAAGTTACATAAAAAGTAATAATTTGACAAATTTAATAAATTAAACGAGGCATTTTTTGGACAATTTCAGACAAAATGACTGCTGCTTGGAGCGTCGTGTTTACCGTTAAGTACTCAAACTGTGTAAAGAAAAAATATATCAATATCTGCTTCTAAATTTTATCATCGTACAATCCATCATAATCTAAAGATCCTACCCAACCATCTGAATAGGTGGTGATTTTTTGCCGTCTGCTTTTCAAGGCATTTTCTGCCACACACAATCACGCTTTGGTACCAACTTCCAGCAGAAGTATTTCCATGTTGATACGACATCGTAATCTATACTTATAATAAATCTGTAGAGAGGTCAATTCTGTACATGAAATATATTTCCAAAATAACTATCAGGGGGTGATTAGTGATCGATACTGATGCCAAAAATGCAATCAGTAAAATTTTTGTCTGTCTGTCTGTATTTTCGTTATAGAAACAAAAACTAATCGACGGATTTTAACGAAATTTGGTACAATTATTATTCATACTCCTGGGCAGGTTATAGTATACTTTTCATCATACTACGATTAATAGAAACAGAGCAGTGAAGGGAAATGTTGGGAAAACGGGAGAAGTCACTCCATTTTTAAGCTTCCGACGCGTGTGCAGCCTTAGTAGACACCTTTAAAATGTACAAATGTCCACCCGTGCAACGCCGGGACGGGCCGCTAGTCTTCAATAAAAGAGATTTTTAAAAGGCCGACAGCACGCTTGCAATTCGTCCGGCGGTAATCACTTACCATCAGGGAATCTGCATGCTCGTTTGCCTTATAATGCCTAAAAACATACAATTAGGTCAAACAGGTGTACCAATAAAGAGCATTCTTACTAATATTATAAATGTGAAAGTGAGTTTGTTTGTCACCTTACATCGCCTTAACGACTTAACTAGTCTCGACTTAATTTAATATACACTTACTATATGAGACAGAAAAGGAAGGACATAGGCTATTTTTATCTCGGTCAACGAGCATGTCCTAATTACGTGGACGAAGTCGTGGGTAAACACTGGTATAAAAATATGGTACTGTTCACCGCTGCCTTACATTTTTCTCTAATGTAATAAATTATTATGCGGTACAATATTTTTCTTTTCAACACATCCCGTGTGGTCCCGGCATAGAATAGGTCTTCACTTCCTTTCCAGCACGTGTCGTAAGAGACGACCAAGAGAGGGCGAGGAATGGGCAGCAGCATACCTCTTAAAACATCTCTAAAGCCTGACTGCGGCTGCAAATCCGCCTACCAAGCATGGCAACTAATGGCAAAACCCCCTTAGGGAGAGGATTATGTTTAGAAGTGGACATTGTGTTTATTTTTTTTAATTTACAACAGTAAGAGATTTCTCTATCGATAAAACCGCCTTTTGTACCTTTATGTGTATATTTTAATCTGTATTTATGTTACTGTATTTCACTTGAATTATTCACTTGTCATTGTAAATTTTTATTTATGGTGAAATAAACATAAATAAATAAACAGTTAATTTTAAACTTTTGCATTCAATCAATCAAAACGTTTTTATTCATAACTACATCTGTCACAGGCTCTTATGACACGTCATTTATAATTATAATAATTACTATATAAAGTAATATTTATTTAAAAAATTACAATAATTACAATTGAAATACATTTCCCATTAATACTATTTTCACTTGCATATGTCCTTGCAAGTCCATGGATTTTTGTCTTTTGTAGTCATTTTAACATTGTTTACACAAATTGCGACACGTCGGCAAAATTTTTCGTCACGCTAAATCCCGATAGCGTATTTAAATTTACAATAAGTATGATTTCTCTTTGTACAAAAGTCGATTGTTTGGGTACCTCTGTCCCATTCGTGTTTCAACCGTAATTCAGTTGTTTACATTGCTGTGTTTCGGTTTGAAGGGTGGGATATGGCGTGAATTTACTGGGTACAGAGGAATAACACCTGAGTCCTCAGGAATGGCAACGCATGGACGAAACAGATTACTCTGTTATGTACATATGTCTATAGGCGACGGTTACCACTTTCCATCAGGTGGGCCGTCAGCTTGTTTGCCATTCTAAGTTGTATAAAAAAAATATCACTTCAAAATAAAAAAAAAAATAACAAATAGTCTTATTACTAATAAATTTGTAATCTAAGTCAAATTTATCCAAGCTATCGATATACAATTTAATTAATTTGCAAAACTTGAATTAATTCTACGAATGTTATTCAGTACTGTAAATTTGTTTTTTTATATTTTAAGAAAAGAATTTATCTTTCAATACATTTGTAAACATTTCGCTGATAATAGAAATTGAACTTTAAAACTATTGATATTAAGTGCAAATCAAATTGTACCGTAGTATTTTTTTCGTTTAAAGTCACTCAGCTTTATCTAACACTGTTCAATGTCAATAAATCATATTCATAGAAACGATAATGGATTGAAAAATATCTCAGACATTAATCAACCTATTGTTTCTTGAGTGATTCTGTAATAACTTAAATTAATATTGAAATATATTAAAATAAATGTAACAATACAAATGCAAATCTGTATTGCTTTGCATTCGAATTACTACATTTATTACAATCACGAAGCCATTTTCATTTCGAACTGAATTTAAATAATTCCAAATTAAACAAAAAAGTGAACATGACGATATCACAAAAGAAAATCCAACTGTCAATTCAAATTGTTTTTATACATTTCTATCATTTAATGAACTTTGGTATTTACATGACGCTGACATGTGCAAACGTGTGTATATGAAACAATTTCAATTCAAAGCTAAAATTAAAAAAAATACTAAGAATTTTGTCGAGTTTTCAATAACCTACGTATTTATTTCATGCTACTATATGCTTGCACAACCAACGGTCGCATTTCAACAATTTTAACTGAAAATAACCTTCTTACATGTTTCTCGTAGTTAATGAACGTCATAATTATTTCATGACCACATGTGCATGTGAACCGAGATATAAATCATCTCTTTTAAAAGTGGAAGAATTTAAATTACAAAAACCTAATTGTTAAATGAAATATTATGTACATTTTTGGCTGTTAAAGCCCTTCAAATTTATTTTATAGGATGTATACATAACAGTACATAAAAAAAAATTAATTTACCATCTAGTACTTTCACAATTAATACGAATATAATGACCCCTGAATTATTATTTTTTTTATTCCAAAATCCCATTTAGTATTTATGTTATGCTATATATTTATACATACATACATAAAATAGAAAAATATAATCCTCTTTCACAACAGTCGGCTAATAAAACCCAACACGCAACCCTGCGCTCAGAAAAAAAAATCTTAACGCTAAAATAGCAACAATGATTCTAGTTCGAGCGTTCAACAAACAAAATCTACATCCACTCTTATTTCAGCATTCACAAATGAGACAGAAAACCTTTTCGCAACACGACAAAAAGGGACAGAGCGTCGTAATATAGGAGATGTAACTTCGTAGCCTCCGTAGCTTCCCGTGCTACGGCAGTATACTCGTAGAGACGGCTCGTAGCGCTTCTACGTGTAACGCGTACGGGTTTTCGGTCGTACTTATCATAAAATAAAATAATTGCTTATAAAATGGGTATAAGTGGATACGCTATATTTTGGTATCAGTGAATTATTGGTATGTAAAAAGTGGATCGCTTTTTAGCTAACAACCCCACGTACAATATCGTAGTGCGAGGAAATGGTAGCAGTTTATTTGGACCCGATGAAGGTATTATATCTTTTTTTTTTTAATTATACTATAATTTCTTAATTGGCATTAAAACTACGGTTTTGTTCACGTTAAATTAAGATAAAAAGTATACTGTGTTTTAATATAGTTTAATATGTGTACATTTAATTAAAACCCTTCCAGCTGTTTCGTCGTGATTAAGTAACTGACTTCCAAATGTCATTAAGTAGTTTTGTTTTTTTTTTTGTCTATATATATTATATTAGTATATACAGTATCTTGTATGTTAAAAGAAATATTATCTGTGTACTGTAATTTTATTCAAATTCGTTCAGCCATTTATTTAACAAACAACTAAATATCTTTAAAAACTTTTACACAATACTAATAAAGGATTACAATAACTTTAACGGAGGAATCACGATCTCTATTGTGCAATAGTAAGTACGTTGCTCGCCGTAAATGAACTCCCGGGTTCGATTCTCAGTCCAATCAATTTGAGAATTGATCTTTTGTAAATGTACTGATGTCTGGGTATTCTGGACTATCTCCATAGATGTTTATGAATGGTTTCTCATAATGCAAGGTATTCTAAATTTAGAAATTACCAGAACTAACAAATTATCTAATTATATGGCAGTTATTAATATATAATCTAATATATAAAGTTCTCGTGTCACGGTGTTTGTTACCAAAGTCCTCCGAAACGGCTTTACCGATTTTTATGAAATTTTGTGTGCATATCGGGTAGGTCTGAGATTCGGCCAATATCTATTTTTCATACCCCTCAATGATAAGGGTGCCCCACCTCTAAATATTTTATTTTTTTGACATTTTTTTTATTTTTATTTTATGATGGCATTGAAAAATACATACAAATTAAAATTTTCACGCTTTTGCGATCAACCCCTGCTTTGTAATCGCGATTTTTTTATGCCGCAATAGAGTTACAAGATGGCAATCGAATATAATAATTGTAGTAGGATAAATTTTCATGTATAGTTCTCGAAATAATGTATATGGCAAAACAACGTTTGCCGAGTCAGCTAGTTATTAAAATATATATCGAGTGGTCCCAGTACAGAATAGGCCACCCCTTTTTATCTCGCGGGTGTCGTAAGAGGGAACTATGGAACTTAGTGGTCAAAGGATAGGTAGCGGCGTCCCTCTTAAAATATCACCAAGGCCTAACTGTGGTTGCCAATCTGCCTGCCAAGAGTGGCAACTACTGGCAACCCCCTCTCCCCAATAAGGGGAGACTTATGTTCAGCCGTCGACAGTAAATGGCTGATGTGATGACGACGAGTCTATCTATATACTAAATTTCAATCAAAACTATTTTGCAGTTTATATTGAATTGAGTAAATAACTTATTTGTAATATTAGTATATTTTTTAATAACCTGTACTGAATTAAAATAAATAATATTCTATAATTATCCCAGTCAGATACTCGTTTAGACTATATTTTATCTAATTTCTAATAAAGAGACATTCAAAAATAGTTTTTAATAGTTTGGAATAGAGTCTAATCTCATGCAAACTATTTTATATAGATATTCGTAATAAAAGCGTTTCAAATGAAAAATGAATGAATCAAATATACAATGAGAAGTATAAGAATACAAATACTTAGACTCTATTCCTTTTTAAAAGGATGAAAATGGAATAATAACTTCGCTTTAATGGTATACGCTGGTGGAGTATCAGCGGTAGGTGAGGATAAATTGAGATCAGCTAGGTCATCGTGATAACCAAGCCACCAAGCAGGAATTTACCACGATGATTCCCAGAGGATCATACTCAGTTCAAAATAAAAAAAAATATATATATATATATATATATATATATATATATATAATTTATTTAAATAATATTGACCAAAAGAAAATATGGTACAAAAGGCGGACTTAATGCTAGTAGCATTCTCTACCAGACAATCTTTGGGCTGAACAGTGAATCACAAACGCGGTATACTTCATATTGGGATAGGTAAAGCAAAGAACAGTTAATAATATATATCTAGATACAATAAATAATGTATACTTTAATAACAAATAACGGATTATAATATACATACATAAATATAAGAGAATACACACACACACACACTATATATATATATATATATATATATATATATATATATATATATATATATATATATATATATATATATATATATATATACACGGTATGTGCACGGTATATATATCAGCTGTGAACTGTCCACCGCTGAACATAGGCTTCCTCCTATTGGTTTTCATGCTTACAAATAATATTATATATTGATAGATAGATACTTTTCCTTGTTCCCTCCAAAACATTACAATAGTAAACTTATTATAAATATAAATAATTACAAGAAATAATCACAATGAGAAAACAATGGGCGACCTTATCGCTGAAAGCAATCTCTTCCAGGCAACCTTTGGATGGAGAGGAGTAATTACAAACAGATAAATATTTAAAACAAATATGTATTTATGTAATTTAGTTTAATTATATATTTATAATATGTCATATATCAAGCACTGCTTTATTTTTTCTCTATTTAATAATGCACCGCTTACTTATTTCTCGGTTTGTTCAATGGTTGACTGGTAGAGAACACCGTTCGGTGTGAAATCCACCAAATGTACATAGAATTTTACTGTGCAATGAAGTTTAAACAAATAAAAAGAAATATAATATAAAATATATTAAACTATTTCCTTCTATATTCTCCAACAAATAGAAGGAGACAAAAAGCTTTTTAAACCGACGTGTATAAAATGTATTATGAATTGAATGAAGCAATATTTAAAAACATTGTCAACTTTTACATAAAAAATAAAGTTTAGTGTACATTTCCACACGATGGGGTTAAATCATAAATTTTTACGAGTACATAATTTTACCCACATATAATGGTGCAGGTAAATGAGAGCCGCCAACCCCTTTTTATATTCTTCACGCCATATTATTTTTAATTACTTTTAATTAAAAATATTAGCTATATTTATTAAAAGAGATTTGGATATAGAATAATTTTATAAACAGATATATTTGTATGCAACTAAGCAGACGGTACACCTGATGGAAAGTGGTAACCGTTGCCTATAGACATGAGCACATGATACCTCCCATGCGTTGCCATTTCTGAGGACTCGGTGGTTATTCCTCTGTATCCTGTAAATTCACTGCCATATTGGGATAAGGATGGGTCCTTCAAACCGAAACGCAGCCATGCAAACACAACTGCTTCGCAGTAGAAACACGAAGGGGACAGAAGTACCTTTTTTTTTTTTTTTTTTTTTTAACGTCTGGAAAATGCTTTATGCAGACCCATACACCTTGTGGGAGGTGTATGGGTACTGTGGGAGTCCCCCCGTAAGGTGGGGGTGTACCCACCAAAAACCAGACGATATACCCTCGAGGTGCCATATGTCGGAGACATGGGTTCGCTTTCGCACTCACCACATCTCCGACGGCAGCGACCCGCCCCTTGATGGTAAGAGCAGGTCTCCTCTCTCAAGATAGGGTGAATGGCGTGCTCACCCTACCACTCGGGGGATGCGCCGGTATATAAGCACATCCCCCAGGACCATTGGGACAATACCTTCCCACAGGTATCACCCCGGCCCCAGTGGGGAAGGAGGAGGGGCGGAACTGGGCACGCCCCTTCTTCTGCGTCTGACTCGTCTGCGGCGGATTGACGGTGCGAGAGTGGCACTCTCCCGCTCCCTTTCCGCCGCCTCCTTCTGCGACATGACGGCATCGCAGAAGACGAGCATTGCTTCCCACGATCTCTCACTGCTCACCATCCGCCGGACTACGGCGGGCAGCGAGAGATCGGTCCCCACTACCGCGGACAAGTCACGACGCTCATCGGCATACGCTGGGCACTCCTCCAGCGTATGCTCCGCCGTGTCCTGGTCCGCTCCACAGGCATGGCACTCCTCCGTCGGCTCCCTGCGCGCGATATGACACAGATATCGCCCAAAGCACCCATGCCCGGACAGTATCTGTGTCATCCTGAAGGTCAGCGGCCTTCGCCGCCTATCCATCCACTTCTTAAGAAGTGGACGGATAGCCTCGACGGTCCTCCGGCCGGCCGATGGCTCGACCAGCCGCTGTTCCCACTCCCGCTGCAGGACCCGTCGAACGTGGGACTTCCGCAGCGCAACTTCCAGGCTGGAAGGCTCGGCACCCTGACGCCTCCGCTCCGCACGCCACTCGTAGACCGACGCACAGGCATTGGCCTCCAACTCCCAGGGCGGCGAGCCCGCCATCGCACATGCCGCCTCCGTGGAGATAGTGCGGTATCCGCGTATAATGCGGATCGCCATGGCCCTATGTGGCCTGTTTAAACAGGCCACATTTTGCCTACTCAGGGCCCTGTTCCATATCGGGGCCCCATATAAGGCCATGGACCTCACCACCCCAAGGTAAAGGCGGCGTGTGCTCCCTCCTGGCCCTCCTATGTTTGGCAGCAGCCGGCTTAGAGCACCGGCAGCCGCCATAAGGCGGGGGGCCAACCTCGGGAAGTGCCTACGGAAGTTCCAGCGACTGTCTAAGTCAAGCCCCAAGTACCTCATATGGGGCTTGACGACCAATCTCTGGCCACTGACCATTATGTGGGCTCCCTCTGGTGGCGCTCGTCGGGGTCTGTGAAAGCAAAGTACCTCCGACTTCTCCAGCGCCACATGGAGCCCAAGGCGACGCGCACGACCGACGACGAGTGCCACGCTTGCCGTGGCAAGACGGGCAGCCTCCCTGTAAGTGCTCCCCTTGGCAACAACAAGCGTGTCGTCTGCATAGCAGACAACATCGCTGCCGGAAAGTAGAGCACCCCGCAAGTTCCAGTCATACCCGATGTCCCACAGGATCGGTCCCAGCACCGACCCCTGTGGGACACCACGCTGCATCTCCCTCGACGCTACCGCCCCATTCTGTCCCACGCAGTGCACTATTCTGTGCTCTAGGTAGGTCCCGATTACGTCCCGCAAGTAGAGAGGCACCCGATGATATTTTAGTGCCTCCCTAATGCACGCGAATGGCAGGGTGTTGAAGGCGTTCTTGATGTCAAGCGACACTGCCAACAGCACCCCACCGCTGGACGTCGCCTCATCCGAGAGAACCCGAACACGAGCGACGGCATCAATGGTGCTCAGACCCGCACGAAATCCGAACTGCCTCGGGCTGAGGCCGGGACCTACTTGGGACAAGTGTTGGGTGAGGCGACCTGCTATTATTCTTTCAAACAGCTTGCCAACCTCCCCCAGCAATACTATGGGACGGAATGCCGAGGGTGCAAGGGAACCTGCGGGGTGCCCCTCCTTCCGTAAGAGGACCACTCTACCCATCTTCCACTCGTCGGGAAATCGTCCCGTCTCCAGGCACCTGTCGAACAGGTCCCAGAGACGGTCCCCTAGGGCGCCCAGGGCCAAGGCTAGAACGCGGCCGGGTATCCCATCAGGCCCCGGGGCGGTGTTCTTCGCTCGGAGCCTATCCACAGCCGCTGCAAACTCCTCCTGGGAGACTCTCATGGCCCCTACAGCTCCAGCACCGCTAACCTCATGGCTCCGCGGTAACATGGGAGGGGGTGTAAACTCCGGCTGCGCTGGGAAAAGCGCAGCCAGTACCTCTTCCAGCTGCTGGGGCGGGATGCGTTCCGCTTCTGGGGGCGCCCAGGGAAGGGGACAGAAGTACCTGAGCAAACGACTTTTGTACAAAGTCTCCCTCTGGTGAAGATAGATAAACCCTTTATTAAGAGATATACAAAAAATGTAAATACTGACAAAGTACAAAATTGTATTGGACACATTAAAAGATTTAATATAAAATGGCGGACTTAACAATGTTACATACAAAATTACATACATATCAGGCATAGGCATAATCGTTATATCAGACATCTACTGCTGAACTTGGGTTTCCCCTAAAAGGGGGGTATTTTCAATAGTTGCCACGCTTGACAGATAAATTAGCAAGCGCAGTTAGGCTTAAGTGACGTTTTAAGAGAGACACTGCTACCCATTTCTTAACCAAAAAGTTTCGGTCACCTCTTATGTCACCCACGGGAAAGGCAAAGGTGGCCCGTTCTATGCCGGGACCACACGGCGATTTGTCATAATTTTTATTATTATTTCACCCATTAACTATCCACTGTTGAACATAGACTTCCCCCAAAAGAAGGGAGGGGTTGCCAGTAGTTGCCACACTTGGCAGGCGGGTTAACAACCGCAGTTAGATTTTAGTGATGTTTTAAGAGATACACTGCTGCCCATCCCTCGACTTCGAAAGTTTCATCAGTCCCCTCTTACGACACCCACGGGAAAGGCAAAGGTGGCCCATTCTATGCCGGGACCACACGGCAAATTGTAATAATAATTGACACCAATTAGTGAAAAATCAAAGGCAAGCTTCATCATACTAACCGCCATTATAGGCTTCTTATTTATTTTTAAATTTCCGTCAAAAGGGCCATTAAAAAAAATAATAGAATTAACTTGAAAATGAATTAAATTAAACAACTCCTACTAACTCTCTGTTCGGGATAAACACAATTAAGTAACTTAATTAATCCGGTAGACAGCAGCGGGCTCGCCTCTGTCATGTTGTGTTGAAATATTGGTCCGTCAAATTGTGCAAATCTCCGTTTCAAAGGCACATTAAAAACAAAGAATATTCAAACTTCAACAAAATAGGTACAGCCATTCACACGTACGTGTGAACAATCGTGCCAATCAATTCAGAAATCATGTTTATATGCGCAATGAAAAAAAATTGTAATCAGGTACTAAAATAAAGTACTACGTTTTTTTTTTACAACACAGAGGATAAACAAGCCAGCAGCTCACCTGATGTTAAGTGACTACCACCGCCCATGGTCACCTACAACACCAGCGACATTGCAAGTGTGCTGCCGGCCTTTGAAAAAGGAATAAGCTATTTTTTTAAGGTTATGATGTCACATCGGGTCGGAAATACTGCTGCTGGAGTATTTCCGAAAGTAGTTTTAAAAACGCAATCGAAACTGTTAATGTAAAACTTTTACATGTAAATAGTACCTACATACCTGCTTCTTTATTGCCGAGGTTACGACGTGGATTGCACCAAGTCGTGGTCACGACAGAACTAAAGTGCGGCGTCTTCATCTGGCAGTCCCGATTGTGTATTTTAAATATTTATTTATTTATTATTTATATTTAAATATGTAAACAACGGGAAAGTTTCAAATTAACTACTACGTAGTTACTTAAATTACCGTGTCCTGGCATAGAATGTACCACCCCTTTTTCCCCATGGGTGTCGTAAAAAACAACTAAGGGAACTTATAAATAAATGAATTTATTTTTGGAGACATGACCTAAAAATTTAAATTTAAATGGGATTGTTAATAATAGGGATTAGTAGTCCCATTGCTAGCAATATACCTTGTGAGGTTGACCTCCTCGCGGTTCTACCTAGAAACCATCATGTTCTACAAGTAAATTTATCACGATAGGCTAACTGACCTGCCTTTTCATTCTCACCTACCAATCTAGACTGGTGCCCCGCCAGTGTATAATGATAGCGTAGGCGGGGTTACTGTTCCATCATCATTCATTAAAGAAATCATTAAAATTAGTAGTTACTACAGAATTATCTTTAAATAAATACGTAAAAATAGCATCAATTTAATAAAACTCAAGGAACTTGAATAATTATTTAAATTTAAGTAACTAATTGGTCATTATTCATTCATTCACATCAACCATTTAATTGTCCACTGCTAAATATAAGTCTTCCCTTATTGAAGTTGCCACGTTTGGCAAATGGGTTGGCGACCGTCAGTTTAAGTCATATCTGAAAGTTTAACTTAAAGATATGTTATCTAAAAGTTATATATTTCGTACACGTACTGTATGGGTTAGATCTTAGAGCCCACTACAAAATGTTTTCCAAAATTTTGGGATCGAACGAAATACAAATTTGATGTTAAAATTACATATCACATACTATTTAAAATATGAAAATATCGTTCCTTTGGACTTTTATGGTAGGATTTAAGAACAACGAAATGTTAAGCTCCAGTTACTGCGCCGATTTCGGTATGAACGACAACACAAAATTGATTCCCAAAATTCAAAATTTCAGAAGAAAACTTTGTACAAAAGTCGTTTCCTTGGGCATCTTTGTCCCATTCGTGTTTCTACCGTAAAACCGTTGTTTGGCTGTATTTCAATTTGAAGGGTGGGATATGGCAGTGAATTTACACGGTACAGAGGAATAACACCTGAGTCCTCAGGAATGGCAACCCATGGGGGGTATCATGGGTGAAACAGTGTTCATGGTACTGCTCATGTCTATAGGCGACGGTTACCACTTTCCATCAGGTGACCCGTCAGCTTGTTTGCCATTCTAAGTTGAATAAAAAAAACAGTTTCAATAGACCCTCCTAAGCTATATTTATTCCCGTCAATCGATATATCTCTCTCACGCGAAGTCGCATGGTAAATAAAGCTAGAAAGAAAATAATAATTAAAAATACTTGAAAATTACATTGTATCCAATAATAGCCCAATTGCCGAAGGCTATAGATCATTATAAAGTAAGGGTACATAAAAGAAGTTCACTCAGCTGAATTATACAGTTGATAAAAAACAAATAAAGTCAATAATTGGTCAAATTTATAAGTATCAGAATCATTATTATTAAAATATGAATGAAAGTGGATTGAATAAAATATATATATTTATTTTTTTGCCTTATTTTCTTTTGTCTTATGTTCCAATTTATCATCATTACAATAACAGTTATATTATATATGTTATACATGTATATATATATATATATATATATATATATATATATATATATATATATATATATATATATATATATATATATATATATATATATATATATATATATATATATATATATATATAATAATAACAATAATAATTTTTCACGCGCCATAATGTTTCTTTGTTTTTTTTTTTTTTCAATAAACAGCTTTCTATTTGTAAGCCAGTTAGAAATTTAAATAAAACGTTTTATTAGTTGCCTCCTTGGTAGCCATGTTTCAAAGTAAAAGGTCATTCCATTTTTAAATTACAGGACAGATA
Organism: Galleria mellonella; assembly: GCF_026898425.1. Classification (NCBI taxonomy): domain Eukaryota; kingdom Metazoa; phylum Arthropoda; class Insecta; order Lepidoptera; family Pyralidae; genus Galleria; species Galleria mellonella. The sequence goes on along the minus strand of NW_026442082.1, from coordinate 4,740,236 downwards.
TGAGTTTACATATTAATTTATCTGGCCACAATACACGACAGATATGGATTTTGACACAAATTTTGCCGGCCGCTTCCCGCATGTATCTAGCCAGTACGGCAATTTTGATTTTTCACGAAGAAGATTGTCAAAATAATGCTCACATTTCCAAGCATGTTTGAGAAAATTAAATTAGAAAAAAAAATATTGATATTTTATCACATGCGACAGATACAAAATTCATAACGAACAAACGAAATCATTTCGCATCAAAGGGACCTTTAAAATCAAATTTCAGAACACAAAAGGTGTGTTTTAATTAATTTAACGATAAAACCGCCCTATATAATAAATATTATGAACGATTTGTCTTTCTGTACAACAACGCTGGGAGGCACTTTGAATTTGTCCAACCGAAAGGATCTTTAAGCGGAGTCACTTAATTGTGTAACTTCAAATGTTCTTATGTTAAGGATTTGTCTCCAATAAATTGGTTTAAGGCAGGGATTCCCAAAGTTTTTCGGTTCGCGGCGCACTTATAGGTTTAAAACTTTGTCTCGGCGTCCCGTAGTCTTTAATATTCGATGAAAGTACAGGAATACTAGTTAGACAAGTACAAAAATTAAAACATCCGCAATATAGAGCTGAGATTATGTATTAAAAAAAAAAATCTTTAATTCATATAAAGTTAATAAAAATCGTTTTTGATTATTTATTTATTTACACTTTATTGCACTATTTGCAAAAGTAATTAATACAGTTAATTCATTATGAGAAGTGGTTCAAAAGGCGACCTTATCACTAAGCAATAACAATATGAAAGTAATTTTTTTGATGAATCTACCGCTCAATTCGGAATACAATTTAAACTGCGAAAAATGGTCCAGAAACATGGCTGTTACTGTGTTTAAAAAAAAAAACATTAACACACAAAAACATTTCTAAATTAATGAAAATAGGATATAAAATACAATGGTGATCTTCCCATAACAAGAGTGTCTCATAGCGCCCTCTATACTCTCTACAATGGAACAGAATGGCAGAGGCGCACACTTTGAGAACCCCTGGTTTAAAAAGTTAATGTTGGGGAAGTGGGCGAAACTGGAAATGTATGTGAGGATAAAGGCCGGGAGCATTTGGTTGACTATATTTACTCATAAAGCCTTGATATCTATGTGTATATATGTACCGTATACTGGCAATTTCCCGTGACTTTTCCTGGATGTATCAAGCTACGAATATAAAGTATTCTATATGTTAAATTGAAATATAAACTACCGTTGTACTGAACTTAACTATATACCAACATAGATTAGGCCACCCCGATTTCCAAACCGATACGACATCATAACCTTAAAAAAAAGAACATATTTCTTTTTAAAAGGACGGCTACTGCCAGATCCTGGGCTATTAGGTTTCTTAAGTTGCCTGTTACAAAACCCAGGAAGGAGTTTTTTTTACAACACAGGGGGCAAACGAGCATGCGGCTCACCTGATGGTAAGTGATTACCGCCGCCTATAATCACCCACAACACCAACGGCATTGCAGGTGTACTGCCGGTCTTTTAAAAAGGAATATGCTCTTTTCTTGAAGGTTATGTTATACCTATTATTTTATTTATTTACTAACGGCCCGTCCCGGCTTCGCACGGGTGGACATTTTTACAATATTTTAAAAAGTGTTTATTGTGACATAACGATAATAGTTGGACATATAGTATCGCGAAGTTTTTTGTAGTTATTGATATTTTCTTCAATATTGTAGAACATACTTTTGTTCTATCACCAATAGTTTCCGCAGCGCACGCGACCAAAGATATTTTATAGCATTTTTTTACATGATATAGCCTATGTTACTCAGGGCGAATGAAGCTTTGTAATGGTGAAAGAAATTTTGAAATCGGCAAAGTAGTTTTTGAGTTTATTTATTACAAACATACACACAAAAATACAAATCTTTCCTCTTTATAATATTAGTGTAGATTAATTTAAAAACAAGGAATATAAAATACGTACAAAATACATTGGACCCCGCACTAGGCATAGAACCTGTGTCGCGGGAGTCCATAAAGGGATTACCAGGACACAATTTTTACAGATCAATGAGCCAATTACTAAATAGTGTCGTTGATACAGGTACAGATTATATTTATTTTTAGAGACTTTTAATTTTTTTTTGTATTATAAAAAATATTTTTTAGGAAAAAAAGAGATATTTTTTGAGACCCTATTAATGGATTACGTTAATTGACATACTATGTGTGTACTTTCACAAAACGCTAGTGATGCGTGAAGTTACTAATACGATTACTTATTATTCGACTGAACAATTCGAATGACTTTCGAATTATTACCAATTATAATCGTGCGATTACTAATTTCATTCGCTATACGCTTCGTCGAACATAGCCGAGTCGATCCGATTGCTGGGCATTCCAGCTTTTCTTGTTAATGGTCAATAGTATTGGCAAATTAGTATATTTAGTAAAAATTAGCAATTTTCGATAATCATGAGTTTATTAGATAGATACTCTTTATTGTTTTCTCCAAAAAATTACAATAGTAAACTTATTATAGATACAAACAATTACAAGAAGTGTTCACACTGAGAAAACAATGGACGGCAGTAATTAAGTAGTATTTTTTTTATTGTCTATTAATTATTAGCTATTGTTAAGGTAGTGGATATAGGGAAAGGACATTGTTTTATTCGTAGTAAATAAATAGATAGATAGATACTCTTTATTGTTTCATCTAAAAGATTACAATAGTAAACTTATTATAAACTTGAGATCGAATTACTAATTAGTAGAATCATTTAAGCGATATTACTAATTTAGTAGTCGAGTTATAGAATTAGTAATTACTAATTATTCGAATAATAATCATTCGGATTCGCGCACTGCTAATAAACGTGTATCTGCAGTAAGAAATCAAGAACTCCTTAATTTAAAAAAAAAAAAGCAATAAAAGAAACACATCGCGTGTTGCAAACAAATACATGTGCCATCGAGTAATATCTTATTACGTTGTCGAACTAAATATAGAAGATACGAGTTCGGAAATTGTTCCGTACATGAGTTTCATTTTATAACTTGAGGCTTCTTCCTGGATTAAGGGCTAAATTATCCTGAAATAAGGGTTTCTTCTTAGAAATAAGTCTTGGAACTTGGGCAACGTCTTAACTTCATTGTGAGTATTGGTTACAGAAATAACTTGTAGGTAATCTGCGGTATCATTTTTTAGGGTTCCGTACCTCCAAAGGAAGAAACGGATCCCTTATAAAATCACTTCGTAGTCTGATCGTCTATCTATCAAGAGCCTTTTTTCTTAGGAACGCATTAAGGTATCAAGTTTAAATTAATATCAAATACTCAGATCTGCAATCTCTTAGAGCAGTGAAAAAATCTAGCTTCTAAATCAAAAGATACGGCCGTTTATGTTCCATTTATATCGCATATTTTGACATTCGCAAAAGGAATCATAACGTCTAGGGTATTTCCCATTGACCTAGAATCATAAAATTTGACAAGAAGCAATGTCATGTAGCACAAGTAAAGGAAAAAATCCGAAAACTGTAAGTTTATAGTTATTTAACAAAAAAAAAATAAACTTGATGATTTTGTCTAGAACATTCGTTGTGCGAGTCCGACTCGCACTTGACCAGCTATTTTATATTGAGTAAGTGTCATCCAATCGTCGCAATGAAAGAGATTTTTATTATTGAGGTCTGACATCCCCATTGCTAGCAATATACCCTATCAGGTCGATCTCCACGCGGTTCCGTTTACCAGAGGGAGACTTTGTACAAAAGTAGTTTGTGTGAATTTACAGGGTAAAGAGGAATAACACCTGAGTCCTCAGGAATGGCAACGCATGGGGGGTATCATGGGCGAAACAGTACACTCTGTTATGTCCATGGTACTGTTCATGTCTATAGGCGACGGTTACCACTTTCCATCAGGTGGGCTGTCAGCTTGTTTACCATTCTAAGTTGTATAAAAAAAATTAATTTCATATTAGTAGAATAATTGTATTCTATTTCAATAACATTACTTGAATGACAAAATGTATGTATGTATGTATGTTGATCATACACGGGCTTTTAATAACCTTGTAATGTTTTACTTAGTATATTTAAATAAATACACATAATGTTAAGTAGTAAGTACTTTATATTCTTCTGTTTCGTGTATAATATAGTATATTTTTATATATGTACGTATATTTTTGTTATTTATATACATATATTTATTCGTTTATATATGTAATTTTAGTATGTATGTATATCAATAGTTAGTAGTACCGCACTCGAGTATTCTAACACTTCCCTATGATTGACTGGGAGAGAATGCTTTTAGCATTAAGTCCGCCATGTACATATATATGTACTAATGAAATTAATAAATAAATAAATAAATAAATGTAAAACAGAGATTAAAAAGAGTAACTCTTGAGCTTTGTATTTTGCCTTATTTACAATAGACAACAATTTTACGAATTCTGCATTCATAGAAAAATGGCGATTTAAAAGTGCTTGTAAACAAGTCTATTTGAAAAAAGATTATTCAGATTTGAATTTGAACGGAACTTCATGAAATGATAACAAAATTTTCTTGAAATTACCATAGAAATACACTTTAAATGTAAATAGCGAGGAAACGAAATATCGAATCACTTAATCGATTTTCAATATATATTACTAATGAACATTAGCACACTGTTTTATAGTTTCGTAAATACCCAATAAAATTTAATGAAAATGTAAACCAGTGCTTTCTAAAGTGTGGGTCGCAGCCATCTGGGAGAGTTCCAAGTTAGAGGGTCGCGGAAGGTTATGAAGCCTTAAAGAAACAACGTTCAAAAACATGTTTTTATTAAGAAAATGTCTATCATTTTATATTTATTTACACAAGTTAACAATATGTATAAAAAATTATATATTTATACTATAATAAAATATGTGCATACATGTAAGAAACCGCGAATGGTAGGGGGGTCGCAAAATATTTTTATATACTAAGGGAGTCGCACGATATACAATAAATTGATAAACACTGATGTAAACAAACAAATGTTCACATTTTCAACCGTCTTCTTAAAGAAGTAAATTCTCAATTCGCTTGTATATTTTTTTTTTACGTTTGCTACCTAATAACTCCGTCAGTTCTGAACCGATTTGGTAAATTCATTTTTTTATCTTAAACTAGCGACCCGCCCCGGCTTCGCACGGGTGCTATACTACTATATATTACCTATTAGAAACTTCTAAAATTATCAGTGTTTTACTACCAAATTATGCATTTTTTTTATACAACTTAGAATGGCAAACAGGCTGACGTTCCACCTGATGGAAAGTGGTAACCGTCGCCTATAGACATGAGCAGTACCATGGACATAACAGCGTATAATGTTTCTCAGTAAATTCACGCCATATCCCACCCTTCAAACCGAAACACAGCCATGCAAACACAGCTGTTTCACGGTTGAAACATGAATGGGACAGAGGTACCCAAGCAATCGACTTTTGTACAAAGTCTTCCGCTGGTAAATGTATTATATGCATAATTATACATATAAACCTTCCTCTTAAATCCTTCTATCTATTAAAAAAAAACGCATTAAAATTCGTTGCTTAGTTTTATAGATTTAAGCATACATAGGAACGGATAGACAGCGACAACGACTTTGTGTTATACTATGTAGTAAGGCTATATTTACAACTTAGTCTCATAGGAATTTTATTAAAATCGCTACAGTAGTTTAGTTATTAATTTAAAATAACTGGTTTCGCCACAATTAAAGTTAGTTCTTTTCATGGGACACAATCTTTAATTACCGTTAAGTTCTGTTGTAAAAAACTATAGAAAAAGAGAAAGAAGAAAATTCATAAAGCAATACATCCTACGTATTGCAAACAAAGTGGTGGACTTTTACAGGTGACACGTTTAACCGTTAAATTATATTAAACTATAACGTTTCCCCAACGGTTATTTACATTATACATACATTAAAATCACATCGTGAGGTAAAACAAAGTTTATTTTTGTCCAACGTGTTGATTTGTTGGAAAGACTTAATGTTTTTAAAAAGATTTCATGCATACAGAGTTCTGAATCGATCAATTATTATTGGATTATGAATATTAATTCATTAAACTCTTGGTTCACAGTATACATATAATATTTAGTTTATGCGAATCTCCAAATATGCTTTTTTTATACGACTTAGAATGGCAAATGACGGTCCACCTGATGAAAAATGGTAACCGTCGCCTATAGACATGAGCAGTACCGTGGACATAACAGTACACACACACATACTGTTTCGCCCATGATACCCCCCATGCGTTGCCACTCCTGAGGATTTAATTTAAAAATTATCAATATTCTAGAAAAATAAATTCATTTAATTTAATTATTTGAATCGTGTAAAACATGCTAAATTTTGTTTACCAGTCGTGTAATAAAGCCGGATCGACACCCTCATATTTCGATGTCGGTTAAAAAGCAACACTGTCGTTTCACACTTCACCGAATTCATTTGACGTAGCGCCATCAATAACTATTTGTTATAGACGGGTACGTGTTCACGCATCGTTTATTTTGTGTTACAATCCAATTAGTTAAATGCCCGGCCAAAGGTTGTGACAAAGTGTTTGTGACATTGTCACAAAATTTTGCACAAATATTCGGTAGTGTATAACTGTCATAATATGACAAACTTAGTCTTAGGACAGATTTTGCCTCGCTCTGCTTGTTTTACCGTTTGTATAACGGAGTGTACTCAGAGGAATTATTCAATATGATGCCCACGACCACTTTCTACCATCGTATAGCTCGCCAACGACAGGGAGCTCGCTATTCACCCTCATACCCTAGAACCTAGATGGTCACATACATGTTATGTCCATGATACTGCTCATGTCTATAAGCGACGGTTACCACTTGCCATCAGGTGGGCCATCAGATTGTTTGCCATTCTAAGTTGTATAAAAAAAAATTACACTTCAAAAAGGGTATATTAAGATTTCTTCAGGATCTGCAACGCGCACGTGACACCTCTAATGTTGCAGGCGTCCATAGACTACAGCGACCATTTACCATTAGACAGGCTGTATACTTGTTTTCCACTTTTGTGGTAAAAAAATAAATAAATAGACACCAGTTATTGTTTTTTTCTTTTCTATTCCATTCTCTTCCTTTCTATTCCATTATGTTTTATTCTATTTTTGCTAATACGGATTTTATTCATAATTGTTGTGTAATTAAACACGAACGGGTAAGAGTATCAATCATTTTTCCCTTCACGGTACGTTAATTATTGTAACAATGGAGTGTTAATATGTATATTACATTACATGCTTTTGTTAATATAAAATTAACGTAAATGAAGTTATGGAAAAAAGGGTTCTAGACATTTTTTGGTTATGTTTTATTTTTATTTATTTATTTATTCTTTATCGAATAATAAATCTTTTTACGAGTGGCGAGCTTAATGCACTGTAGCTTTCTCTACCAACTAACTATTAGGTAAAAACAGAAAGCGTATGAAGAGCAGATGTGGTGAAAAATTATAGACAATTATAGTTATATATGTATATATATATATATATATATATATATATATATATATATATATATATATTGACGATATAGTATTGTATTTAATACTTACTAATATTATAAACTTAACGCTTTGTGATTCCGCCATAGTACGGAATACCCCGTGGGTGTCGTAAGAGGCGACTAAGGAAACTTAATGATCGAAGGATGAGCAGCAGAGTCCTTCTTAAAACGTTACCAAAGCTTAACTGCGGTTGTCAACTCACTTGCTAAACGTGGCAACTACTGGCACAACCACATAGGATGTATGCAAACTGCATGTATGTTCACGATTGACAGTTATCTAATACAGGGGGGAAAGGCGTTGTTAGTAATGGAGACTGAGAATCCCATTGCTAGCAATATACCCAATAAGGTCGACCTCCTCGCGGTTCTCCCTGGAAACTATCATGGTTAATTCCTGATGAATTCATCATGATGAGCTAATTGGCCTGTTTTCATTCTCACCTATCACCCTTCACTGGTATCCCGTTAGCGCAGGCGGGGTTACCATACCATTTTCACCCATAAAAAAAAAAGTTATCTAATACAAGATATTTTCAACCGACTTCAGAAAGAAATAAGTTCTCTATTCGGTTGTATTATTCTATGTTTTTTTTCTAATTCATAAATCCGTCAGTTCTAAACCGATTTGGAAAATTATTATTTTTTTATCTAAAAGAATATATTTACGGATTGGTGTCATAGAAGTTCAGTTGTTTAATTTTTAGATCAAAATATCTTTTTTTGTCATATTTGACGTCGGTTTTTCTTTCGTGGGACACAATCCTTAATTATTTTGCAATAGTTAGCTGAATGAGGCAAAATATTAAAACAAAAAATAAAATATAACTTAATTGATTGCCTATCACATAACATTGTACGCTTTCTTAAAAAAATATTAATGTAACACAAATATTTACGACACAAAAAGAAAAACATATTTAAAAAGATTACATAAAAAGCAATAAAAGTGTTCCAGTAACTTGCTTATTAAATTTCTATCGAATATCGATGAAACATTATTTACTTGTATTTAATTATTAAATTGAAAACTTTTATTAAATTCATAACTTTTTTTTAGATCACGCAGCCTCTAATTTGATATAAGTACTATTAATGATTAATAAATTTAAGAGGGAGACTTTGTTTAATATGAAAGTCGTCTCCATGGGTACCTCTGTCCCCGTGCCCCTGTTTGAATACAATAATAATAATAATATAGACATTATAATTACATTAATTCACTTTTGGAGGGAACAATAAAGAAAGTCTGTTGCAGTCAAAACTCTTAACCAATTAAAAGTACTAATAACTAGCAAAATCAGTCAAAAGGACTTTTGAGCGTATGCTCTAGTCAATAATACTTTTGACTAAGATAAAAGCACCTAACCTAATCTAACCTAACTGCTAAATTTGCAGTAAAAAGTACTATCATAAACAACTTTCAGTCAGTGAACTGATTTTGCTAGTCAATAGTACTTTTGACAGGGGAGAAGGGATTGTTAGTAATGGAGACTGAGAATCCCATTGCTAGCAATATACCCAACCAGGTCGACCTCCTCGCGGTTCCCCCTGGAAACTACCATGGTTAATTCCTGATGAATTCATCATGATGGGCTAACTGGCCTCTTTTCATTCTCATCGATCACCCTTTACTGGTGCTCCCATAGCGCAGGCGGGGTTACCATTCCATTTCCACCCATAAAAAAAATAGTACTTTTGACTGGTTAAGAGGTTTGACTGCAACAAGTCTATCTATCTATCTACTTATCTACAATGACCCAATTTGTCAGTAAAATAATCTTACCCTAATGTCAGCCTTATATAATAATTTTGAATGCGAGACACCATTTGAATTTAAATTAGACTTCCCCGCGTATAATTAAAAAGTTAAAGGGGTGGACCCAAACTTCCCTGCGAATCGCCGTTTCTATCCCACGAAAGAGGCACTTAATAAAAAAGTTTCGACGTTTTCGATTGCATTTAGGAAGACCTCTGCAGCGACATCTATGTAAATCTGGTGATTCTAAGTCTATACTTAAAGGTATAAAATCATAAACTTCCATTTTATCCATTTAATTACAATCGTACAGTTAGCTAAATAGCTAAAACACTATTTTAATATAGATAAAACGTATCGAGAGATGGGCAGCAGTGTACCTCTTAAGACGTCATCAACGCATTCAATTCAAAAATAAAACAGTAAAAGTAAGTAGAAGACATAAATTCACAACTTTTTTTTCATTTTGTATATTTAAGATTTTTTCACTAAAAAAATCAACTTAATTCGTGGTAAAAGCAGTTATTTTAATTTAAATTAATTTTTTTTTCAAATACTACTAAATTGATTTTGATAAAATTTCTACAAAACTAATCATTTCAGATAAAAAAAAATAACTCTCCAAATAGGTTTACAACTGACCGAGTTATGGATATATACATGAAAATAAAGAGATTTATTATTATTATTATTAGATAATTTCAGTGCAATGTATTTTGTTTAATTGTTATTTAAACACATATCGGTTGGGGGCCTCGTGATCTGTACTACAGGTATTAACCTATTTCAGACACCAGCTCCTCACAGCAGAGTTTCGGATTATTTTAATTTTATTTTATCCTAAATACCTTATGTGTACATTTAAGTTGTTTGTGAGGAGACATAAATAAATATATTATTATACTCACCAGAAGGAGACTTTGTACAAAAGTCGATTGCTTGGATACCTCTGTCCCATTCGTGTTTCAACCGTAAATTTGTTGTGTTTGCATGGCTGTGTTTCGGTTTGAATGGTGAGATACGGCGTGAATTTACTGGGTACAGAGGAATAACACCCGAGTCCTCAGGAATGGCAACGCATGGGGGGTATCATGGGCGAAACAGTATACTCTGTTATGTCCATGGTACTGCTCATGTCTATAGGCGACAGTTACCACTTTCCATTAGGTGGGACGTCAGCTTGTTTGCCATTCTAAGTTGTATAAAAAAAATTATTAGATTCATTACTAATATTATAAATGTAAAAAATACTGTTTTTGTTTTTATTATTTCTTGGTTCAACCAATTAAAACGATATTTAATATACACGTATTGTTCAGTATACAGAAGGACATAGGGTACTTTTCAATTCTGAACAATACGTGTTCCAATATTCTAGTTCTCGGTCAATCAATACGCCTCGATCACAATATAGAAAACCTTGTGAGTTAATATTTCAATAATAGTATTATTATATTAACAAATTAATATATATGAGTCAAAAATATTTGTACCAAGAACATAAATTATTAACATTGTTCATCAGCCGTTAATTGTCCACTGCTGGACATATGTCTTCCTTGTAAGAGGATATTTGCCAGTAGTTGCTACGCTTGGCAGGTGAGTTGGCAACCGTAATTAAGCTTTGGTGATGTTTTAAGAAGGACGCTGCTGCTCAAACCTCAACCATTATATTTCTTTAGCCGCCTCTTACGACACCCCCGGGAAAGAAAGAGGTGACCCAATCTATGCCGGGACATGGCGTAAAATAAACTAATCCAAAAAAACATAAATTAGTCCAAATTAATACATTTGAGTGAAAATATTATTAAACATTAATCAAATAATACAGTTGTATTAGAAGAAATGTTGATCCAAATGTAAAAATATTATAAATATTCTGTTACTTGAATACAAAAATCCAGTGAAAAATCGAATGGTAAATATTTATTTATTTAGCTTAAGCATTAAGTATAGATTAAAATACATACATAAAGGTACAACAGGCGGTCTTATCGCTAGGGCGATCTCTTATATATTATTTTTTATAGCACTGTATACGTGGTCATGGCTGGAAAGAAGCCATATAGTATATTTAAAAAAAAGAAAAAGAATGATTTGAAATTTTTCATACCATTCTTGTATCTCATGTAATGTTTTATTTATGATATGTAAATAAATATAAAAAACACTAGTAGAATTATAAAAGTGGTATCATTTTGGAGTACGTCGTCTAATATGAGTTTGCTAACTACGTTTGTCAACGAAAACCAAAAAATGGTAATTAAAAAAAAATTCAAATATATTTGTTAACTTCCTTCTTTGACAATCGCTTATAATTATTTAATACTCATCTCAAATAATAAGGAAATGCCTGCAGGTTACTGTGTTCCGTATCTTGTAACACTTAATCCAGCATTTTCCTGTGGGCGATGTTTCAAAGCTTGTTTGATTTCGACATAATGACTTATAAAATACAAATCAATACAAATCTCTGAGTGGGAGTTTCAGATTGGGTTTGAATTATCATTTGATGGAAAGCTTATGGGAATTAGCGGTAACAGAATGCAGAGTCAATCGGATAAAAACATAACAATAGATACACACCTACCTACACAAATATAAAGTGAACTGTTAATTTACTATATATGGGGGGAGGGATTATTAGTAATGGATACTAAGGGCCCCATTGTAAACAATATATCCAACTAGGTCGACCTTCACGTGGTTCCCTCTGGAAACCATCGTGCTGCATTCCTGATGTGTTCATCACGATGGGCTAACTGGTCTGCCTTTTCATTCTCATCTATCATTATTTACTGGAGCCCCGCCAGCGTATACCGTTATGTATATGTTAAAGATAATAATATACATATATAGTATAATATACATGTAAAACTATGTCACATATCAAATCGTTACTATAATTTGCATTGATAAATGTTAACAGGCCTAACGTTGTGACAGACAAACAGACGGATGGACAGATAAACAAAGTTGCACGATAAGGGTCCGTCTGTACCTTTTTGACATGGAACCCTAAAAGGAAGGTCTAGTTCTTTTGATTTTTTTATAACTATGTTACACGATTACGTCGTCAATTCTCAACCGATTTTTATACTTTATTTTGTAATTGATAAGGTTTATTTCTGTGTGTGTTTCAATGAGTGTGTAACGGAATGGTAAACTTACTTTATTGTTATACACTGGCGGGGCACAATTGAAGGATGTTAGGTGAGGATGAAAGCAGGTCAGTTGGCCCATAGTGACGTATTTATATAGAATTGACCAAGATAGTTTCCTGAGGCAACCACGTGGAGGTCGACCTGATAATGTATATTACTAAGAATAGGGCTGTTCGATCTTCATCACTTACAATCCCTTCCTCCCGTTATTCCTGTATTAATCTCGTATTAATTCAATGACGACTGAAGCTGCCGTTTGTGATTGCGAAGCAATCTATAAAGGTAAACAAGCTGACGGCCAACTTGATTGAGTAATAATTATCGACTATACATCTAAACACTACTCAAGAGTATTTTTTTTTATACAACTTAGAATGGCAAACAAGCTGACGGCCCACCTGATGGAAAGTGGTAACCGTCGCCTATAGACATGAGCAGTACCATGGACATAACAGAGTATACTGTTTCGCCCATGATACCCCCCATGCGTTGCCATTCCTGAGGACTCGGGTGTTATTCCTCTGTACCCAGTAAATTCACGCCATATCCCACCCTTTAAACCGAAACACAGCCATGCAAACACAACAAATTTACGGTTGAAACACGAATGGGACAGAGATACCTAAGCAAACGACTTTTGTACAAAGTCTTACTAGCAATGGGGCTACTAGTCCCCATTACTACCAATCTCTCTTCTCTTATATACTGCCATATTCTTATTCGTACTTACTGAAAACTAAACAACAGGTTATCTGTTTATAACAAAGTTAAAACTAATTAAAATCAGGTCAGTGGTTTTTGTTGAGCGTTCGCTAAATACGTAGGTATTATGTTAGCAAAATACTTCGCCCAGTATCACATAAAGGACGCAACAGCGAGAGAATGCAGGATGGTAAATTTATATACTAATATATGATGTAAAATTTATATATAAATTTTTATTTTTTTTTTATACAACTTAGAATGGCAAACAAGCTGACGGCCCACCTGATGGAAAGTAGTAACCGTCGCCTATAGACATGAGCAGTACCATGGACATAACAGAGTATACTGTTTCGCCCATGATACTCCCCATGCGTTGCCATTCCTGAGGACTCAAGTGTTATTCCTTTGTACCCAGTAAATTCACGCCATATCCCACCCTTCAAACCGAAACACAGCCATGCAAACACAACTGCTTCACGGTTAAAACACGAATGGGACAGAGGTACCCAAGCAATTGACTTTTGTACAAAGTCTCCCTCTGGTATATATAAATTTTATTTTAGTATACTACAATAAATAATTCACGTATTTTTCATCACCACTGCTCTTTAAACGTACACTATTTTTACCCAATGGTTAGCTGATAGAGAACGTCATATAGCATTAAGCTCGCAACTTGTACAAAGTTTTATTGTGCAATAAAGAATAAATAAATATATATAAAAAATGTTATAACAATTATTTAATATTTTTAATCTGTAGACATTGCTTCTCCATATTTTAGTATGTTTATACTTTTTATGATTAATTTAACAAAGAAACTCGCTTTCATGTTAATAAAAATTGCTTTCAGCAAGACTAAGACGACCTTACTGTACTTATACAACTATATTTTACATTTATTAATCATCTTGCTTATTCCCTATATAGTACCTATAATACAAAATAAAGTATAATAATTCATTCAATAATGTTAAAATTAAAAAATAACAAATTCATTTATGAATAAATTAATTTATAAATTTATAATTAAATTATATATATTTATTAGGGTAACAAAAACTCGTTTTAACTACTTAATATAAAATATTTAATATATTAGTTTTAAAATAAAAGTAATGAAACTTCTAGTTCAATATTACTTTAGTTAAGATTAAATACCTCTTTTATTTTCCTCAGCAAAATATAATTTTTCATTTATTTATTTTATATTCTAATAAATGTATGATGTCAACTTAGTTAAAATTTTACTAATATTATAAATGTGAAAGTGAGTTTCACTCATACATACACACACACATACACGCACACACACACGCGCACGCTCGCACGCACGCACGCACGCACGCACGCTCGCATGCACGCACGCACGCACGCACGCACACGCACACGCACACGCACACGCACACGCACGCACACGTGCACACACGTACTCACGTTTTCACATAGTTTTCCTTATTTATTTATTTTTTTGTAAATAAAGTGTACTAAATAGGTAACCGCACTTATAGTCCTCAAGATACAGGTCTGCCTAGTTTGGGAACTGATGGTAATGCAAATATATTTCTCGTTGATTATAAATTGTAAAAATTGTAAATAGTAAAATATAAAGCTGAAAAAATTGTTCCTTGAAAAAAAACCTCTTAGCGCCTTTTTTTCAACTTAGAATGGCAAATAAGCTGACAGTACATCTGATGGAAAATGGTAACCGTCGCCTATAGACATAAACAGTATCATGAACATAATAAACTGTTTCATCCATGATACCTTCCATGTGTTGTAATTCCTGAGGACTCAGGTGTTATTCCTCTGTACCCTGTAAATTCACCGCCATATCCCACCCTTCAAACCGAAACATAGTCATGTAAACACAACTGCGTCACGGTAGAAACACGAATAGGACAGAGGTGTCCAAGCAAATGACTTTTGTACAAAGTCTCCCTCTGGTATTAACGGCTTAATCAATTATTATGAAACTTACATACTGTATGAAACGGAGAAGGTTAGAAGCTGTTTTTTATTCGGGTCAGTAAACCTATTAGTAACGCAGTAAAAGCTAGTAACAATATATATCGAATCAATATTATCACACTATTGCACTGGGAACATCAATTTGCATGATTAATCATTGAAATCAGTCAATCAGGGCATGATTGATAAAGTTATATTGATGAACACTAGTTTTATTAAAGGATTTTAAATAAAAATTATTTTTATTCTAATTTCATTGTAATGTCTAATAATATGATTAGTGATTGTCTATAACTTGATGGGGGCCGTTTCTTATGGCAGTACAATAAAGTAAATAAATATAAAGGAATTATAGATTCCTTTATATATAAATATAAATATATATATATAAATAAAATATAATATAAGTAAATAAATTAGGTTATTAAGAGGTTTGTTTGAATCGAAGCATTTGGCGTTCCATTGTTTCTGCCTACCCTAATGGGAGACAGGCGTGACAGATATGTATGTATGTATGTATATAAATAAATTATTTAATAATTATTTTAAATAAGGAATTTCGTGACTGACTCTTGGCCACAATCAGTGTTTTGCTCATTTGAGGGCAAAGCAATAAACTGAGTTGTGGCCATTTTGTGTTACTACGGCACACGCATCAAAGAAAAAAAGAGGAAATTGTTGTTTTATATATTTTGCTTTCTGTTTTTTTTTTTTTTTTTTGATGCTTTTTTGTTTTTCACTCTTTTATCTCTTTTACTGTGTATTATGTATATGTCTCTGTGTCCTCAGGAATGGCAACGCATAGGGGGTATCATGGGCGAAACAGATTATTCTTCAGATAGATTCTTCTACCTTTAAACTCACGTGAAGCCGGGGCAGATAGCTAGTAGCATATAAAAGCAATACCTACTTAATGCTACAGATTGTGTTCCCCCGTCCGTTGTATCTAAATTCGTCTTGTTCCGAAGAAACACAATGTGAAGTTTAGTGAAGGTCAGTAATTGAGTTAGTCCAATAAAAAAAAAGTCGTCAGTAAAAACGCGTCGCTTTCCCAAATGGGGGGATCTCGTTTACGACAAATTTATTCCTTGTCAGGATAAGACGAGCTTTCCGTATTCGGAAATTGGGATTTTTATTTAGATTTTTAAAGAATTTAAAATAAGAACCTTTCTTTTTTTTCGTATTTTATTTATTTATTTATTTATTCTTTATTGCACAATAAAACTTTGTACAAATGGCAAGCTTAATGCCATATGGCATTCTCTACCAACTAACCATTAGGTAAAAACAGAAAGCGTATGATGGGCAGCTGTGGGCGAACTATCATAAGCGAAACAGTTTACTCTGTTATGTCCATGGTACTGCTCATTTCTATAGGTGGCGGTTACCACTTTCCATCAGGTGGGCCGTCAGCTTGTTTGCCATTCTAAGTTATATAATATTATATATATATATATATATATATATATATATATATTAGCTATAATATATTATATATACTTGTTATTCCGATTATTGAACATATCCTAGTCACGCAAATCCGCAGCTAAAAGCCAGTTTAACAAAAGGTAAAAAAAAAAATACTACTAGGTATCTTTCCTACATCTAACGACACGTTGAAACGTGGAAAAATTGATTGCTGAAGCAATCAATTTTTCCTAGCCATTATTCCTTTCAGCAATAAAGTCGAAATTAGTTTAACACAATTGTTCTTAGTGATGACGAGAGGACGAAATTTATTATGTTTGAGATTATCCGACTGTGAATGAAACGGGTTATGCCTATTTTGATAGACCCTTCGCTGTTTGAATTCGAAGAATTTAATTTTACGCTAGGAAAATTTTTGTCAAAGCTACCTACGTTGACAGTATTGCAAATAAATTGCTTTCACTTTCATAATTTAAATCGTACTTGTATTATAAAAATATAAATATTTTAATAAATAATAAATAAAAAAACTATAAAGCGCCATCTAGTCACAAACTTAAAAGACATATGTAAATACTTTATGTATTAAACAAATAAAGTGTTGGTGAGTATTCCTCCGTGTGGTCTCGATATAAAATGGGCCACCTATTTCTCTGGTGGCAACCTGCTTGCTAAACATGGCAACAACATATATACATATACAGGAAGTTATTTACCCTTATTCCTTAGAGGCCTTATAGACTACGGTAACTGCTTACCATCAGATGAGTCGTACGCTTGTTTGCCACCTCTTACCTATATAAGAACATTCAAACCAATACAAATATTTTCATGAATTGAAATGTTTGTATTATATGAGAATCGAACCCGCGACTCCCGGAAGAGACGATATGACAAATCCCTGAAACAATAAGGTTGTCACCGTGTCAATAATATATACATACGTGTGCCTCATTTCTTAATTAAACCACAAGTCTGAAAGCATTTCGAGCCAAGAATAAATTAACCAGAAATAAATTCCGTGTTCTTTTATTTATAAAACAAAGAATTATTTTAACAATTCGTCCGACTTTTATGTCTATATTACACGATTATCATTTTAACCGTTAACTGTCCACTGCTGGACATAAGCCTTCCCTATAAGGGGAGTTTTGCCAGTAGTTGTCAAGTTTGACAGGCGGGTTGGCAACCGCAGTTAGGCTTTTAAAGATGTTTTAAGAGGGACGCTGCTGCTTCCCTTAGTCGACTCTTACGACACCCACAGAAAAGAAAGGAAGGGGTGACCTATTCTACGCCGGGACCACACGGCGAATATATTACACGATTACAATGGTTAATTTTAAACGTTCGCTTTGTTTACACATATTTTAAATACACAATCGGGGCGTAATTCTAAGAAAAAACCTTTCTAAGTAAATAGTTTCGACGTAGTGCAATCTACGTTGCAACCTTCATATAACCTTCCATAATAGCCATCAATTTCCGACAGTCATTTCGTTCACTCACGTTTTGCCTTGTTTTACCTCTAACCGAGGCATTATCAGGCAAATCATTAGATCGCTGCTTAGAGCTTAGTATTTGTTATGTGTTTTTATTTACGTGTTTTGGTGTTGTCGTGTATTTTTCACAGTTTTGGATTCCAAACTGGTAACACTTCTAGTAGTAATAGTGATGATCAATCTTCGAGTGTTGCCAGTCACTCAAATACTAATGGTGGCGGAATTAAACAAAATATTCTACGTTTTATACATTTACTGAAACTGGATAGTACACGAGGCAGAGTGCACAAGCAGGAAAACTCGAAATAAACTTTCCCATCGGTTTTCCCAAAAGACTACATTATGGGGTTCTTCAAAAAGGGGCTGTGGAAGTTCTTTTCAGAGTTGGCAATATAAACGCAATGTTCCTGATAACATACATACAAAAGAATATATACATATATATATATTAACGAATCATGAATCTATTTCATTTCTAAACATAAATAACATAAAATACTTTTATTTTATATTAAGGAAATTATTAGCATACATTCGTATGATATGTCCAAAAAAAATAAAATTTCTATTTATTTTAAAAAATCATTTTTGTAAAAAAAGTGGTTTGCTAGGGTATTTTTGTCCCATTCCACATCTTAGTCCCAAGGAATGGCAACGCATGAAGGGTATTATTGGCGACACAGTATACTCTATTATATCCATGGTACTGTTCGTTTGTATAGACGACAGTTACCATTTTCTTTAGACGAACAATTAGCTGGTTTGCTACAAGTTGCAATAAAAAACTTAAATCA
Source organism: Galleria mellonella (assembly GCF_026898425.1). Lineage (NCBI taxonomy): Eukaryota > Metazoa > Arthropoda > Insecta > Lepidoptera > Pyralidae > Galleria > Galleria mellonella. Next base: position 4,721,309 of record NW_026442082.1, on the reverse strand, counting down.
TTTCATATCAGCCTTTAAATATCCAGTGCTGAACGTTAGCTTCCTCTTTAGGAGAGTTTGATAGTAGTCGCCACGTTTGGCAGGCGGATTGGCAACCGCAATTAGGCTTTAGATATGTTTTTAGAGGGACGCTGCTGCCCATCACTCGCCCTCCCTTAGTCGCCTTTTACGACACCAACTGGAAAGGAAGGGATGGCCTATTCTATGCTGGAATCATACAGACAAAAACTTGTAAATACAGATATAATTTAAGATACGGACCTCTCAGTGTCCAATTCACACTTGACGGGTCCTTATTATAAGTACCTATTTATTTAAAAATAAAAACAAAAAAATGTTCGTGTAGTAACATTAAGTTACCCGTAAGGTCGAAGACAACTTAAACTTGCATTAAAATTTACAATCTAATTAGTGGAGTTCATAACTTAAGTAAGATAATTTGATCCAGTTATGCGAAGTATTAAGTTAAATTATATTTTGGCACGAGTCGAAAGAAGATTTTTATCTGTATTAAACGAAATTTAGAACTGATACTGATGTTTTTAAACTTAAAATGATATTGTTTTTTATTTTTATATTTTTTTGTTTAACTTGGAATGACAGTAAAACGGACTGGCCTCATGATAAACTTAAACGAGACTTTGAATATATTTTATTATTGTTATCATTTCAGCCGTTAAGTGTTCACTGTTGGACATATAAGCCTTCCACATAAGGGGAGTTGAACATATCACACACTTCAAATCAAAACACAGCCATTCAAACATAGCTGTTTAATGGCTGAAACCAAGAAAAAAGAAAGTGTTTTATCTATCTATCTGTCTGACAAAGAGGTATATGACAGATGACTAGAATAACGAAAGAAGCAAAAACGAGAAAAATATTAAAAGTATTTTCTTCTCAAAAAAGTTTAAATTATAACATTTTTAAACAGTCATTTTTCATGATTCTATCGCATATTCGGAACGCAATTTCAGCCGAGAATAAACGTATTTTCAGGCAAGAAATTCAGCTGTTGCTTTCTTCAAACAGTTAAATTGTATGGCAATAATAAGGTTTAAAATAAAAATCTTTTACCAACAACCTTTGGATAGAAGAGAAAAGAAAAAAAAGGAAATATTATATTATTTAATAATAAACTCTTTATTGCGCACAGTAGAGATGTATACAAGGAGTATTTGTACAGAATGTGCATATACAAAAGGCGGCCTTATCGCTAAAAGCAATCTCTTACAGACAACCTGGCGTAAATAGTAGATAAGTAGATTTTTGGCTGTGTTTCGGTTTGGAAGGTGGGATATGGCGTGAATTTACTGGGTACAGAGGAATAACACCTCAGGAATGGCAACGTATGAGAGGTATCATGGGCGAAACAGTATACTCTGTTATGTCTATGGTACTGCTCATGTCTATAGGCGACGGTTACCACTTCCCATCAGGTGGGCCGTCAACTTGTTTGCCATTCTAAGTTGTATAAAAAAAATATTTTATTGGCATTGGCTAGTAAATAAAAATTATAAATAAATAGTGTCTTACAAAAAAAAATCTACTTCAATTGTTAGAAAACAAATTATTTTGATTTAAAAACTAAATTACTGAATCAATTTTGATAAAATTTCTACTGGATCAATCTATAAGTATCATCCTTTCAGATAAAAAAAGAAATTTCCAAATCGGTTTAAAACTAACGGAGTTATAAGGTAACAAACATAACAAAAATCTTTCTCCTTTATAAAGACGATTGATAACATAAAAAAATTACAATTCTCAACACTATGTATTTAGACATGCTTTCAACCATAGACGTAATATAACGTACTTTCTAATCTAATCGTTCAACAAATATTAATCGAACATTTGATTCGAGTAATCAATAGCGCTCGACTCGAATAAATCTATCTCACAATTAAAGAGTAACTTTGTTAAAATTTAATTTAGTACATTCGCTCAAAAGTAATTGGAACCTACGGTCCGGTCGAATAAATAATCCCCCTTTTTGAAAACAATACTTCATTAAATTCAATTAATAAAGCAACTGTTTATTGATCGGTTAATTAACGAACCGGGTAACTGGGTTTGTTTGTTAAATATAACGTTTGTTTAATTCTAAATCAAGTTTACTTAACAACTGACATCAAAAAAACAGAAGGTGCTCAATTCGATTACAACCGAATGAAATTAATGAATGAATGAGTATACTTTATTTGCATTATACAATATAGGAAATAAACAAGACAATTTACAAACACAACGATACAGTTGTATAAGTACAGTAAGGTGGTGTTATTGCTGAGAACAATCTTTACAAGACAACCTTAGGGTAATGGACTAATTGTTGTACAAGTAGGTATGACAGTATGGTATAATTAAGAAACTTAACAGCGTAAAACTTTAAGTGAAATAATGATAAGTATCTTTATCAAATTTAAAACTTAAAATTATTAACTATATACAATTCATAACCCTATACACAAGGGGCAGGGGGGTAAGGGACTGTTAGTAATGGAGACTGAGAATCCCATTGCTAGCAACATACCCAACCATGTCGACCTACTTGCGGTTCCCCCTAGAAACTATCATGGTTAATTCCTGATGAATTCATCATGATGGGCTAACTGGCCTGTTTTCATTCTCATTTATCACCCTTCACTGGTGCTCCGCCAGCGTATCCCGTTAGCGCAGGCGGGTGTACCATACCATTTTCACCAATAAAAAAAAACCTATACATATATGTTAAATATGTACCTAATGTAATAAATAAAGGATATGCTAATCTCTTCGCCGGCGAATGGGAAGCCATTTAAGTTGAGAGCGATAGTGCTATATACATGGTCAAATTTGCGCAGACGTCAATATTCAACCGATTTTCACGTTTCTTTTTTTGTAATCGATAAAGTTTACTTCTATGTAAATAGTAGAATAGATTGGGTCACACTTACCTTTCCCGTGGATGTCGAAAGACGACTAAGGGAACTTAATAGTCAAGGAATGGGCAGCAACATCGCTCTTAAAATATTACCAAAGCCTAACTGCGGTTGCCAATCCACCTACCAAGCATGGCAACTACTGACTAAATTCCTCTTTTAGAGCAAGCCTATTTTTTTTATACAACTTAGAATGGCAAACAAGCTGACGGCCCACCTGATGGAAAGTGGTAACCGTCACCTATAGAGATGAGTAGTACCATGGAAATAACAGAGTGTACTGTTTCGCCCATGATACCCCCCATGCGTTGCCCTATGTCCAGCAATGGACAGTTAACGGCTGATATAATGATGATGACGGAAACGGGGTCAACCATTTTGATTTTATGTCGACTGAAGCTACCGTGTATCTTTCCAAACCAAAAAACGCCTCGTTTATGAAGCTAAATCTACATGACCAATATTAAACTAAATAGATTAGAAAAAATATTTTTTTAAATCGATTCAGAATTAGTAATAAAATCCTGTAACTCCGTCGTTTGGACTTAGCGTACGATGGAGTTTTCCATTTACATGACTTCACTTAGATTTCTATTTAAGAATAAATTTCAAATAATATGTACTGTATAAACATTCAATTAAGTTTATAGTGGAAGTGATTTAGCTTATGGTGAAGGAATGGGCAGCAGCGTCCTACTTAAAACATCACCAAAGCTTAACTACGGTTGCCAACCCGCCTGCCAAGCGTGACAAATGTTTTCAGCACCCCCCTTATAGGAAAAGCTATGTTCAGAAGCACGATTAGCAACTCGCCTGCCAAGAGTGACAACTACTGATATAAACCTCTTATGGGGGAGGTTTATGTTCAGTAGTGGATAATTAAAGGCTGATGTGATGACGATGATGATGAAAATTAGTATACGGCATAAATACAGAATAAATACGGAACAAATATTTTTAAACAAATAACTGTGTGTGTGCATGTGCGTGTGCGTGTGCGTGTGCGTGTGCGTGTGCGTGTGCGTGTGCGTGTGCGTGTGCGTGTGCGTGTGCGTGTGCGTGTGTGCGTGTGCGTGTGCGTGTGCGTGTGCGTGTGCGTGTGCGTGTGTGTGTGCGTGTGCGTGTGCGTGTGCGTGTGCGTGTACGTGTGCGTGTGAGTGTGCGTGTGTGTGTGCGTATGAGTGTGCGTGTGGGTGTGAGTGTGCGTGTGCGTCTGCGTGTACGTGTGTGCGTGTGTATGTTTGTGTATATGTATGTGTGTATTGTGTCTCTTAATCTACGTCTTTGACGACCCCATTGGATTACAATCGTGAATATATAACCCGTGCATTCACAATACTAGTACATAACCATTCTTTCCCGGGTTAATAGAATCTTCGTTCGTATCTGCATACCTTTTTCGGGGCGGAAACCCCAAAAATAGCCCCAATTCACCCCTTATTATGTAATTTGCCCTCCTCATTTATCACAATCCTTTTATGCTAACGTCATTGAATTGTAAGGGGCAGGTGATTCATTCAACTTATTTCCACTCGCCCCCCTCCCTTTATTTTGCGTATTTATAACAGAATGTAAATAGTCATATTACCTCGCCTTTGTTCTTTAAAGCCAAGAAAGATGTTTGCCCTATTTCATTCTACGTTATATATTTATATAGATTCATTCATTCAGTCATTCGTTTGTTCTATATCTGAATAGATATCTACTAATAATATAAATGTTAAATTGTGTTTGTTTGTTAACTTATAACACTTTAAGGACATAACTAATCATTATAAAGTTTGTTTTTTTTTTTAATGAATGTAAATAAAATGGTCACCCCGCCTGCGCTAACGGCATACGCCGGTGGGATACCAGTGACAGATGTTAGGTGACGATGAAAGCAGGTCAGTCAGACCATCGTGACAAATTGCCCTAGATTTACCCATTATGTTTTCCAGCGGGAACCACGAGGAGCTCGACTTGATAGGGTGTATTGTTAGCAATGTGGCAGTTAGGTCCCATTACTTACAATCCCTTTCCCCCTTATAAAGTTTAGTTTAGCTGTGTAGGGAGATTGTGCTAGAAGTTTTTCTTTTATACAACTTATAATGGCAAACAAGCTAACGGCCCACCTGATGGAAAGTGGTAACCGTCGCCTATAGACATGAGCAGTACCATGGACATAACAGAGTATACTGTTTCACTAATGATACCCCCTATGCGTTGCCATTCCTGAGGACTCGGGTATTATTCCTCTGTACCCTGTAAATTCACGCTATATCCCACCCTTCAAACCGAAACACAGCCATGCAAACAACTGCTTTGCGGTTGAAACACGAATGGGTCAGAGGTACCCAAGCAAACGACTTTTGTACAAAGTCTCCCTCTTAAAAGGTGATTAAAAGCGAAACTGCAGTTGCCAAGCGTGGCAACTTCTGGCACAATCTCCCTTATGGTGGAGCCTATGTTCAACAGTTCAATAGGTAATAGCTAATACAATATAATACAATACAAATGAGGTTTGGTACCATATGGAATTAAAAAGGGTGTATGTAGGTTACATTTTGCCCCGGTCAGTAAACATATCCCGGTCACGTGGATGAAGTCGTGTGTAAAAGCTAGTTTCTCTATATGTCTGTATTAAACCGATTTTCGTATTATTTTGTAAGTATTGAATCTGCCATTTTTCTTTTACATACAGAGAGATAGACAGAAAAATACAATTCTAGTATATATATAATATAAATTATAAAATTATCTAAATAAAAAAATATATAATTATATTAAAATTTCAAAATCAAGAAACACTATGAACTTAATCACTTCTAGATGGCGTATCGATATAAAACATACTCGTAAATCAATTTTTAAATTAATCCTTCAGCAATTCAACTGCAAAAATCATATCCATTTTGGTACAGCACTTTTTGCGGGGGGAAAAGGGATTGTTAGTAACGGAGACTAAAAATCCCATTGCTAGCAATATACCCAACCAGGTCGACCTCCACGCGGTTCCCCTTGGAAACTATCGTGATTAATTCCTAATGAATTCATCATGTACATAGATATAAACATAATGTGCACTGCAACTATAGTAATATATATATAATAAATGTACAGATGTTTATTCGAGTACCATAATCGATATGACAACGAAATGGAGTCACGTCGAAAAATAGCCGTCCGTGGCCGCGGCAAGGCTAATGAAATTATACTCACGCTACAACACTACCCTTGGCTTGGGCAATGCCCTTGGCCGCGGTAACGTTCCGTTAGCATTTTCTGAATTCACTCGCCAATTACATAACATACTTCTGATTTATATACAAGTAATTTTTAGACGCGACTTCTTCCACGTGACCGGTGTATAGTCGTTGATCGTGATAAAATGTTGCCTATATCGTTCTCCTCGTGTATACCAGAGGGAGACTTTGTACAAAAGTCGATCGCTTGGGTACCTCTGTCCCATTCGTGTTTCAACCGTGAAGCAGTTGTGTTTGCATGGCTGTGTTTCGGTTTGAGGGGTGGGATATGGCGTGAATTTACTGGGTACGGAGGAATAACACCTAAGTCTTCAGGAATGGCAACGAATGAGGGGTATCATGGGCGAAACAGTATACTCTGTTATGTCCATGGTACTGCTTATGTCTATAGGCGACCGTTACCACTTTCCATCAGGTGGGCCGTCAGCTTGTTTGTCATTCTAAGTTGTATAAAAAAAAAACAAAAAAATTCATGATAAATGGTTATGGCCGTTAAGGTGTTAAGATGTAACAATAAAACAAAAAAGCAAACTCAATTTTGAATTACAGTAATAGCTTATAGCTTTGCTTGCAAGTGAAAAGGTTTAATCTATGTCACATTTATTTTTAAAGGAGAAGAGAGGTTTACGTATTTAATTGTATTTTTTTTATTGTACATAATTTTCGTTGGACACAAGATTGAATATACAATGGTGGACTTATCACATAGAGGGATCTCTTGATGGATATAAAGAGAGGGACTGGCTGGTAACCAGCGCTGTGCAGCTGTACACATTGCACTGGGGCACTCACAGCATCAGCTGAGCCAGTTCCCTTTGCCTAATATGAGACAATGGGTGGAAAGGGATTGTTAGTAATGGAAACCCAACCAGTTCGACCTCCTCGCGGTTCCCCCTGGAAACTATCATAGTTAATTCCTGGTGAATTCATCATGATGGGCTAACTGGCCTGTTTTCATTCTCATCTATCACCTTTCACTGGTACTCCGCCAGCGTATCCCCTTAGCGCAGGCGGTGTTTTTCTTCCATTAAATACTTTATTTATTTATTTATTTATTTATTCTTTACTGCACCACTTAAAGAAAGAAAAAAGACGATAGCTTTATTTTCTTTTCTATTCTCTCATAGTCAACTTTTGAGAAGCTAAAAAAGAAGACTATAGAGTGTTAAAGAGTAAAAACTGTACAGCTAAAAATAAACTCAATAATACTTAATTAAAATTAAACATATTTAAAATCATCTGTATACACCTACATTAAATTTTACATTAAATTTTTGCGTGTCTTACTTCATAAGAAATTAATTTATTAATATAATAATTGAATTAATTTTGTCTATATATATGTATATCTATGACGGGGAATTCAACGAACTTGCTGTGTTTCTCGTTTCCAGCAATTGTTTCTGCTTCATCCGAAAGTCTCCTTCAGGGGGCGTAAGACGTATCAAATACAGGGAAATTTAAAATGTACCCTTTCCTTTAAATAGGACAAAACTTCCAAATATTATGTACTAACTTTTGCTCGCAGCTTCGTTTGCGTAAACGGAATATATTTATTGTTTACTAATAGGGATAAAATAGCTTATGTCTTTCTCAATCCCATATAGTATTTGTATACCTAATTTAACAGTGATTAACTAAGTCAAAGGTATGGTAGAGGGTAGGAAACAGCGTCTCTTTTAAAACCTCTTAAAGCCTCTTAACCCGGCTGGGAAGCATGGCAACTTATGAACAGCAATGAATGGTTAACGGCTGAAATAGTGATGATTTCGTCATAATTAGTTAAGCCGTTAAGTGAGTATAAACTAACAAACTCACATTCACATTTACAATACTAGTGAGTATTGATACTTGGTGACTCACTCTCACTAAATTGTATACATACAAAATTACAAAACACTTAACGTAGTGTAAGTAAGTTCCTTCGTTTCTCATAATATTGCAATTTGGATCGTTCTCGAACAATGCGAGCGTCGCTCGCAATACCAAGTTGCCCATTAAGTGCACCTGTACTGAACAGTGTAACGAAGTTGTAATAAGTCCAACAACTCGACGTGAAATTTCCATTGCGACTAATAGTTTTAATTAAAATACTTGGTTATTCACACAACACTGCAACAGTGAGTGCCATATCGTTTATTCATTCAGATTTATTTTTATACTATGTAAAGAAATAGTACATTGCTGCAGCGGCCAGCAACTGAGACATTGATGGACGAACGTGCAAATGTGGGCCGAGGTATAGCCGAGGCACACATACGTGAGTCCATCAATGCCTAGTTGTGGCCAAGGCTTGTATAGTACTTTTTTCAAACAATGCGCGGAAATCAAAAACATAATTTTACTTTTTAAATTCAATGAAGAATTACGTACAATAATAATTTTTTACGCGCCATAATGTTCCTTTGTTTTTTTTTTCAATAAACAGCTTTCTATTTGCAAGCCAGTTCGATATTTAAATAAAACATTGTATTAGTTACCTCCTTAGTAGCCATGTTTCGAAGTAAAAGGTCATTCCATTTTTAAATTACAGGACATATGAGTTTACATAGTAATTTATCTGGCCGCAAAACACGACAAATATGGATTTTCATACAACTTTTGCCGGCCGCTACCCGCATGTATCTTGGCCAGTACGGCAATTTTGATTTATCTCAAAGAAGATTGTCAAAATAATGCTCACATTCCCAAGCATGTTTGAGAAAAATATATTTATTAAGACATATATTGTTGCAATGTCAATTATATCTTCTAATTACATTTATATAGATATAGTGTCTCCATATAAATGCTTCGAGAAAAGCGAGTCAACTTTTTCATTACAATTTTGCATGATAAATAGTTATGAGTGATCCCTTTATAACTTCTATATTTATTTTGTCTTATAAATTTTGCACCATTTTAATGTGCAAAAACTCATTTTATTTATTAAATAATCAAATATAGATACGTCAAGGTACAGTATGTGCGTAAGTATATAGAACACTGATAAAAAAAACGAGTCAGTTAATTTGACAATTAGCTGACAAAAAGTTGACCCGTTTTTGAGGCTCGATGCTCTGTCTATGTAATCTAAGATTTTCTGTTGTTCCTCTGTACGGTCGACTGACTGGCTAAATAAAGCTATATGATATTAAATACACCATTTACTCTATATAGGTATATTAAAATTTAACAAATAAATATATATACAAACAAATAAATGCTTCTTATATAAACTTACTATATCTAATGATGATATCAGCCGTTAACTGTCCACTGCTGAACATAGGCCTCCATCTATTAAGGAGCTTTTACTGGTAGTTGCCACGCTTGGCAGGTTGGTTAGCAACCGCAGTTAAGCCGATTCCTCGTTCAATTAATTCCCTTAATCGCCTCTTACGACACCCACGGGCAAGGAAAGATTTTACTTATTAATCAAAATAAATTATTACTTAAATGTTAATCCAAGATATGTTCTATCAGTGTACCAAATGTCATTAAAATCTGTTCATCCATTTAAATGTAGCAAATAATTAAACGACTTTGAAAACTTTAAAGTTTTATCTGTCAAACGATATTGACAGTACATGGAAAATAATAAAAAAATTAAAATAAAAAAAAAAACACTAAATAAGTATACATTACAATTCGAGACAAGATAAACCTTTTAAATGTACAGAAAAAGAATAATTAAATATAAAATCACGTGATAAAAGACGAGATAATGGAGAAATTAAATGAAGTCTCGTCTATTTTCAAGCGGGGTTGAAAGGCGGGAAAGAAACAAAATGGCGGCCATTGTGAATAATTCTAGTAACGAGTATAGAACCGAGCTGCAATAAATTATGCATTTTGTGAATGCAGTAGAGCTTGATTCTCTGAAATATCCATAACTAATCCTTACTTATATTATAAATGTGAAAGTTTATTTTTTAGAATAGAATAGAATAAATATTTATTGTGAGCTGTACATTATAATTTTTCGTAAGATATTATTAACGTCTTAAAGGAAAACACAGCCACCCATACATCGGGCATACAATACAATTAATTACATAACATTAATTATTTTACAGTCATACAATAAAATAGTCAATAAAGTTGAAAATAGAATGAAGCACGTCAATCAACAGTCACAAACTAACACATGGTCACCATTACATTTTTTTTTATACAACTTAGAATGGCAAACAAGCTGACGACCCATCTGATGAAAAGCGGTAACCGTCGCCTATAGACATGAGCAGTACCATGGACATAACAGAGTATACTGATTCGCCCATGATACGCCCCATGCGTTGCCATTCCTGAGGACTCAGGTGTTATTCCTCTGTACCCTATAAATTCACTGCTATATCCCACCCTTTAAACCGAAACACAGCCATGCAAACACAACTGCTTCACGGTAGAAACACGAATGGGACAGAGATGCCCAAGCAATCGACTTTTGTACAAAGTCTCCCTCTCGTATATGATCATTGATATATAGAATATATTAATGATCACCTTATATATATTTATTAAATTATTTATAATGTCAATATAAAAAAAAATGTCAAAAAGCAAATTCATTCAAATTGCAAAAAGCATTCTTAAATAGCCATTTTTTAATAATAATTTGAATTTAGTATTAGGCACTTCTTTTAGGTTATTTAGTTAGGTTGTTTGTTTATTTATGATCTCATGCTACTTAGTAGTTCATATTCAAACGAATTTATTATTTATATAGTTAAAATAAAAAAAAAAATAACAGTAATTTTATTGCCCGTTCTTATTGGTTGAACTTTCATTCTGAGTGAGCTATAATAAAATATAACAATTTAAAAATGCTTAAATCTAACTTTAATTGAATATTTTTTTTTCTTTCTTTATTACCCGTTGGCTTCTTTCACCAATTATTTTTATTTATTTATTTATTTACTTATCTTTATATAAAATATGCACGTACTATTGCCATCAAAAAGAACTTAATGTTTATAAAATAATACAGCTCGCTATCAGCAGGAAACCTTTTTTTTTTTTGTCGAGGGGAAATGCTCATGCAGACTCGCATACCTCGCAGGAGATATGCGGGTACTGCCGGACTCTTACCGGCTAAAACCCCCCGGTGCTCCTTTTCAGCGCTTTCTATCAGCAGGAAACCTACCCTCTCACCTTAGAACTAGAATGGCTAAGCCATGAGCCTACTCCCGCTAACACTCAGACTGTGGAATGATCTTCCTGCCGAGGCTTCTCCCTGAAGACTACCGCAGGGGGTTCTTAAAAAAACGAGTATTAAGATTTCTTTAGGATCGGTATCGCGCACGGACATCCCTGATGTTACAGGTGTCCATAGGCTACGGTAACTCTATTTCCCATCAGACAGGCCATATGCTTGTTTGTCACTATAGTTTTTTTTTATGGGTGAAAATGGAATGGTTACCCCGCCCGCGCTATCAGTATACACCGACGAGGCACCAGTGAAAGATGATAGGTGAGAATGAATGCAGGTCAGTTGGCCCACCATGATGAATTCGACAAGAATTAAACATGATGGTTTCCAGGGGGAACCGTGTGGAGGTCGACCTAATAGGTTATACTACTAGCAATGGGGCTATTAGACACCATTACTAAAAATCCATTTCCACCCCGTCACTATAGTAGTAAAAAAAAAACTGAAATACCCAGACGAATACAAACAAACATACCTTATGTATGTATAAAAGTGTATTATAAAGAGATCGAACTCGCGACCTTCGGCAGGTGAAGCCGCTGCAATACCAAGGCCACCGATAAATGGGCCAATAATATTGAGGAATTATTATGGCCTACAATACAGCTATAATTTTCTTCACCAATCCCAAGGTTTCTGATCGTTATCTAATACGGACAGATACGGATAGCGTGAGATTATCTACTGCATATAGTTAATCCACCATGGACAAGGCTCAGGTGGATATTCACTTTGTGGTTATAGCGACTTAAAATTTTATAGTTAACCATTATGTTAGCTTAAATATTGTTCCGAGTTCCACAATTTTGGATTAAGTGATCAATTATCATCACCATCATGATGATCATCTTACAATCATTTCAACCGTTATCTGTCCACTGCTGAACATAGATGTCCCTCACAGACTTTTTTTATACAACTTAGAACAGCAAACAAGCTGACGGCCCACCTGATGGGAAGTGGTAACCGTCGCCTATAGACATGAGCAGTACCATGGACATAGCAGAGTATACTGTTTCGCCCATGATACCCCCCCATGCGTTGCAATTCCTGAGGACTCGGGTGTTATTCCTCTGTACTGGGTACAGAAAAAATTCACTGTGATAAGGAATGGGAGCGTTCCTTATGGGAGCGGATTTCAATTGCATTGCAGGCAGTCAGTGGATGCAGATGGCTCAGAGCAGTTCTTTATGGCAGTCTATGATAGAGATCTATGTTCAACAGTGGATAGCTGAGCTGATGATGATGATGATGATTATTAAAAAAAAAAACAAAATATTTCTATCAATTGACTGGCACTCATATTACAAACTCTGCTTAGTTTAGAACTAGATGGCGTCGTGTAATATATGAAGTAGTAATTATTATTACCTATTATTATTATTTCACCTATATTAATTAATCGAAATAAATAATACATAATAACCTATGCCTTTCTCCATCTCAACATCAGCATTTCAATAAAATAAAATAAAAAATCACAAATTGTACGCCAATATAGGGATGAGTAATACATACATACATATCTGTCACGCCTGTCTCCCATTAGGGTAGGCAGAAACAATGGAACGCCAAATGCTTCGATTCAAACAAACCTCTTTCGCTTCTTCCACATTCATCAATCTTGTCATACACGCTCGTCGGTTACGGGTACTTTTAATTTGGCCCTTCTTCAGCACGTCGCCTATTTGGTCGACATACGTCCGTCTAGGGCGGCCCCTACCGACATCTCCATTCATTCTTGCTCGATAAATCTCTTTCGTAATTCTTCTTTCATCCATCCTCTCCAAATGACCAAACCAACGCAACATTCCTTTTTCAATTTTTGTCACTACATCGTCTTTCAGTCCACACTTCTCTCTAATCACACTGTTTCTTACTCTGTCTTTTAAAGTAATACCACACATACTTCTCAAAGCTCTCATCTGTACAGCATTTATCTTACTTTCATGCTTCTTCTGCCATACCCACGATTCGCTTCCATACATGACTGTTGGTGTCAGTACTCCTTGAATTATAGCAAGGCGAGCTTTGCTCGATACATTTTCACTTGACATAATCGAGAGCAGTGCACCGTTAACACTGTTTCCCGCTTTTACTCTCCTCTCAATATCTCTGTCACACTTCCCATCCCTCGTAAACAAAGAACCTAAATATAGAAACTCACTCACTTGCTCTACTTTTTCATCTCCTATCATAATCTGGCATGCCGTTAAACTTTCATTCCTCTCAAAAACCATTACCTTCGTCTTCTTCGCATTTATTTTCATACCTTTTCTTGCATACGCTTCATTCATTATAGTCACCATTTGTTGTAATTCATACTCCGACGATGCAAAAAGTACTTGGTCGTCGGCGTATAAAAGAGTCTTAAACAGAGACTCATTCATCCTGAATCCACAATTAGATCCTTTCAAATCGGTCAAGCAACTGTCCATAAATAGGTTGAACAGCCAAGGAGACGCTACACAGCCCTGTCTAACACCGCGTTCAATGCCAAACCAGTCTGTATAGACTCCATTTATTCTGACACAGGCATTTGAATCCTTATATAAAGATTTGAATGCCCGTATCAAATGGCTGCTCACCCCATACATTGCCAGTGTTGACCACAGTTCATTCCTCTCCACTCTATCATAAGCCTTTTCAAGGTCAATGAAGGCGCAGAAAACCTTCTGATGTTAAGCTAAGGTTTTCTCTGTTATGCACCTTAAGGAAAAGACTTGATCCGTACATCCCATACCCTTTCGAAAACCTTCTTGCACATCCCAAATTTTACTTTCCGTCTCATTCATCACTCTTTTAATCAAAATCCTAGCATACAATTTGCCTACAACACTAAGAAGGCTTATTCCGCGGAAATTTTTGCACTCCCGCTGTGACCCGCTGCCTTTATATAGTGGCACAATAACAGCTTTGCTCCAGTCACCTGGAACACAACCGGACCGCCAACATTTATTGAACAGCAGACACAGCAGGTTTACAATGATTTCTCCACCTTCTTTAAGCATTTCGGCAGATATTCTATCGAATCCCGCTGCTTTACCAAATTTCATAATCTTCATTGCATTCATTACTTCAACCATACTTATATCACTTTCACTGTCAACTTCTTCGTCCATTATTTCATTTTCAACATTCTTTCTTTCACTTTCACGTTCAAATAAACTTTCAAAATATCTCTTCCAATGATCTAAGACTTCCTTTTGTTCCGTGATAACATTACCATCCATATCCCTTATCACGCCCATTTTCGGATCTCTCTTTTTACCTCTAGCTGTTCGAACTAAATGCCAGAAAAGCTTTTGATTAGCTCGAAAATTTCTAGAGAATTTCCTTTCATACTCATCCTTACATTCCTCTTTCTTTTTGCTTAGTAATTCTTTAACTTTCTTTTTCATTACATCATACTTCTCTTTTGCAATTTTTTCAATGTCACTTACATTACATTGCATTCTCTTATTAGCTCTGGTAGCTAACAAATCCATCCATGCCTTTTTCTTTAGAGCCACCATTTCTTTCACTTCGCCAAATGAAGTAGTATTAAGGATGAGTAATATTGATCCGATATTTTTTTTATACAACTTAGAATGGCAAATAAGCTGACGGTCCACCTGATGAAAAGTGGTAACCGTCGCCTATAGACATGAACAGTAGCATGGACATAACAGAGTATACTGTTTCGCCTATGATACCCCCCATGCGTTGCCATTCCTGAGGACTCAGGTGTTATTCCTCTGCACCCTATAAATTCACGCCATATCCCACCCTTCACACCGAAACACAGCCATGCCAACACAACTGCTTCACAGTTGAAACACGAATAGGACAGAGGTACCCAAGCAATCGACTTGTATATATTGTGTATATGTGTATATATTGGGTTTCTCTGGACATAGATGGAGGATAAAAGGTGAACAATCATTTCGATGTCGACCGTACAGTTCAGATATCTATTTTCGAATATATTACAAGTCTGATATCCAATGTTGTTTTTTGGATAACATAGTTTTAATATTTATTTACTCTTTCTTGCATCACTTAAAGAATAATACAAAACAGTACATATATTCATATATATTACTGTATTTTATAATATATTAGTAAAGTCTCCCCCATAGACTGCCGTAAAGAACGGTCCTGAGCTACCATTGACTCCCTGAAATGCATTTCAGGACGTCACTCCATTTAGTGGGGAGTCGTCCTACACTGCGCAAAATCTTTCATCCCCATCTGTTATAAGTTCTTCGAGTTATTTGATCAGCCCATTGCCACTTCAGCTTGCTTTTCCTTTGGGCTATGTCTAATATAGAAGCGGGCAATATATACATTTCGTATATATTGCCCGCTCCTATGCTTATACCTAATTTAATGACCATTAGTTGAACCGCGATAAAGTGTATAAAAAAAATATCCATAGAACCTAATGTCCTTCGAAATACTATAGAACGGAAAGCTCACCTCCCCCCCCCCCCATAAGCAGACTATTAGCTTCACTTATCGAGTGTAGTTCTCAAGGCAAAGTGTTTATTATTCAAATAACTACACCATTGAAGTCTAAAGAAGTATAATTTTGTTAAATATATACCTATTGATTTTCCAACGAACTAACAAGGTCAATCAGTCAATACTGTTCAGTAAACTGACAGGTACAAATATATTTTTGTTATTAATGGATTTTTTTTGATGAGTGAAAATGATACGGTAACCCCGCCTGCGCTAACGGGATACGCTGGCGGGGCACCAGTGAAGGGTGATAGATGAGAATGAAAACAGGCCAGTTAGCCCATCATGATGAATTCATCAGGAATTAACCATGATAGTTTCCAGGGAGAACCGCGGCGAGGTCGGCCTGGTTGGGTATATTGCTAGCAATAGGATTCTCAGTCTCCATTACTAACAATCCCTTTCACCCCAAATTATTGATGGATTTAGATAGATAGATAGATACTCTTTATTGTTTCCTCCAAAAGATTACAATAGTAAACTTATTATAAATATAAATAATTACAAGAAATAATCACAATGAGAAAACAATGGGCGACCTTATCGCTAAGAGCGATCTCTTCCAGGCAACCTTTGGATAGAGAGGAGTAATTATAAACAATTTGGTAGGAAGCACGATAAAAAATTTTGTTAGTTCTAGATATGGGAGATGTAATACATTTAGCATATTTAGATTTATAAGCCGCATATAGCTTGCCGTGTGGTCTCCGGTATAGAATAGGCCACCCCTTCCTTTCCCCGTGGGTGTCGTAAAAGACGAGTAAGGGAGGGCGAGGGATTCAGCAGCAGCCCTTCTTAAATCACCTTCAAAGCCTAACTGCGGTTGCCAACTCTCATGCCGCGTGTGGTAACTACTAGCAAAACTCTCGTTTCGGGAAAAGCTTATGTTCAGCAGTGGACAGTTAATGGTTGAAAGAAAAACAATAATGTGCTTTAAAGGCTTAGGGTTAAGGAAAAGAAACAAATTATAAGAACTATTGAGGACAGAAGGGAAAAAATTTTGTGACACTTGATACAAAAAAAAACGTTCACGCTCACTTTTTTACTTTATCCGAGCAGTAAGTGCTTTATATTATTCTCAATTTCGTGCATAATATAGTATATGTCATATATGTGTCATATATTTGTTATTTATATATGTTTATTCATTTATATATGTAATTTTAGTATGTATATATATATATATATATATATATATATATATATATATATATATATATATATATATATATATATAATAATTACTAGTACCGCATTCGGGTATTCTGACACTTCCCTATGGTTGACTGGGAGAGAATGCTTTTAGCATTAAGTCCGCCATGTACACATATTTGTACTAATGAATAAATAAATAAATAATCTTATTTTTATTAAATTTCTTCTTACCAACTTCTTTGTTGTTTTTAATTTCAAACTCATCCTTACGGTCATAGCTGAAAGTCAATATTTTGCTCCCTGAATAATAATCCACACTGTACTTCGAGCCATTTTATATTGCTGCGACACACGCATACGAGTGTATTTATAAGCTATGCACCCATATTTATTTAACTTTAATGATATTTTAAACTGTACTTATAAATTTGTGTTAAATTTGCTATTAAGTTTTTTACTTGTCAGAGAAGAGATCCGGGCAATGGATATGTGAAAGCACAACCTAGAATACCCGGACCTGAGACAATTCAGAAAAGTTCGTTTCCCAAATTTACTCGACTTGGAATTGAACCTAGAGTCTTATTTACGCAAAGCAACATAATCATCGTCATCGTCGTCATATCAGTCGTTAACTGTCCACTGCTGGGCACAGGTCTTAAAAGGGGGTGTTTACCAATAGTTGCCACGTTTGGCAACCGTAATTAGGTGTGCAATGATGTTTTAAAAGGGACGCTGTTGCCCATCTCTCGACCATTATGTTCCCTTAGTCGCCTCTTACGATACTGACAGGAACAACTTCTGTCTTTTCCATGAGTGTCGTCTATTCTATGTTAGGACTACACGACAAAACAACGTACCTACTCACCACTATATCATTTATGTCGACGAAATATAAAAGTTAAATTTAAAGTAGATCGTTAACTGTTATAATGAACTTATATCTTAGCAACCATATTTCTTTAATTGCCCTCTTCAACAATATTACTAAGTATTAAATCTGCGGATAGAGCAGAGTGAAAGCAGTTTATCTAAAGAGCTCTCATTAAGGTTCCACCATCGTGTACTGTTTGAAGCCAAATTATCTGATTCAAGTGTTGGTTATTGGATAGTTTGTGCTCATGAATAAGTAAGTAGCACTCAAGAGGTCCATAGCTGTTCGTGGTGTTTAATTGATCATCAACATGATTCATATTAATGATCTTCGTAATAGTGCGAAGTGTCTACGTATTAAGCATGCAGTGCGAGTTGAGTGTAAGAAATTGGTCGCATGGTTTCATGGCGTTAATTTCATCTAGAGAATATTATATTATCTAAGAAATAATTGTTGTAAGAGGCAATTGCAGGTTTACTCTGCATTTGTTGTATTCTGTTAAGAGATGGACTGGCTGAAAACCGGCGCTGTGCAGCTGTATTACACTGGGACACTCGCAGCATCAGCTGAGCCAATTCCTTTTGCACAATATGAGATACTTCTTATATATTTACCAGAGGGAGATTTTGTACAAAAGTCGTTTGCTTGAGTACCTCTGTCCCATTTGTGTTTCAACCATAAAGCAGTTGTGTTTGCATGGCTGTGTTTCAGTTTGAAAGGTGGGATATGGCGTGAATTTACAGGGCACAGAGGAATTACACCTGAATCCTCAGGAATGGCAACGCATGGGGGGTATCATGGACGAAACAGTATACTCTGTTATGTCCATGGTACTGCTCATGTCTATAGGCGACGGTTACCACTTCCCATCAGGCCGTCAGCTTGTTTGCTATTTTAAGTTGTATAAAAAAAAGTATTTTCTGTATTTTCTATCGTAATTGTGTTTTTTCTGACAATAAATATTTTATATTCTATTCTAATCTATTTTAAAAGATCATGTATTTTTACTGAACTATGTATCATCTTGCAGAACTTCATATCCTGGTTATTTTTTGTTTAATTTCTCTTCCATTAGTATGTGTGTGATTTTCAACACTCAAAGATTGACCACCACTATTACTAACAGAAGTTCTACCGCCTTCTATATTAGCCATCAATCTTCGACTGTCATTTTGTTCACGCACGTTTTGCGACACGTGTTTCACTTCTAAACGAGGCATCTTCAGCCAAATTATTACATCGCTTCTCGGAGCATAGTATCAACCGTTCGGCGCCCAAACTGCGAAGTATTTTTCACATATTTTTTTTATAACACGAAGGTGGAAAACAGATTACAAGCCATCTAATAGTAGACAGTCAATATAGACTGCAACACTAGAGGTATCACGTGCATGTTACCAACCCTAAAGGGACCTTAATACGCCCTTTTTGATTAACCCCATATTGTAGTGTTATCTCCAATTCTGGATTTCTTTGTTGAAATCAAAACAATTTCGAAATTCCAGATTTCTTTATAAAATTAGTATGAATGCGTGTATCGAAGAACTTAACTTGTAAATATGACCTAAACCAAAAGTTTCGAATACTTTGATGCTGAGGAAGGCATTGTTTTAGTGATTTTTGATCTGCATATTTCATTTAAAAGAACTACTTTTCAATATTAGTTTCATTAATTTACTTAATTTTTTATAGCCTACCACCCAAGAAAGAATCCGTTCAATAGCTTTTTCTATGAAATATAAACAAACAAACATTTATCTATCCATACATCTTCAAAAACTTTCGCACTTAGAAATAGGATCAGTAATATCATCAGAAATATTTCTAGTTTGATCTGGCTTCAGATTGTCGTCAACATGATTGATTTGATAGACGGTACGTTTGATAAAAAAATAGGGTCTATGAAATTGTCCAGTCATTTCTCACATAGATTTGCCTATACTAGAAATATATTTTACTATATTATATAGTAATTCATCTGAGGCCCACGCAATTGCTGATCTAAACATAACATATCACCGCAACATCAATATCCGATTCTCTGACTTAGTGACGCAAAATAACTGCCAAAGTTTTCCCATTTTTTTTCTTTTCCATCCCACTTCCTACTATCTAATATCGCTCAATGGGGTATGTAAATTGAAACTGCCTAACAGATTTTTGGAATCGTTTATCACTAGACTTCCGTACTTTATAGAACCCTTATAGCGCGCGATTTTGTCCTTTCATCTGTCCATCTATTGCGGAGTTTTAAAACTATTGATTTGAAATTTTTAAATAGATAACTATTTTTAATTAAAATACATATATAAATATATATACTATTTATGAAATCTGTCGGTAAATTAATTTAGAAAAAAAGTAAGAATTACTTAACTAAAAGAGGTGTTTAAAATTTCAAAAAATAAACCTATTGTTCAAATGGGATATATCGTATCAAGTGATTGCATTCTCACACCAGTATTTAGCAGCTAAAATTTAATTTCTTATATGGTCCACGCCATCTTGACCAACAAGCATACAGCAAGTCTGATGGTAAACAGTCACTGTAGCTTATAGACGCCTGCAAGACTAGAGGATCACGTGCACGTCGCCGAGCCTGAAGAACCCTTAATACACCCTTTTTAAAGAACCCCATGCTTTAGTCTTATATACAGTAGTATATACTGACGGGGCACCAATGGGAGCTGGTAGGTGAGAATGAATAGGCAGGTCAGTTATCCCATCGTGACGAATTCAACGATACATTAGTGATGATAGTTTCCAGAGGGAATCGCGTGGAGATCGATCTGATAAGGTATATTGATAGCAATAGAGACTAAACTCCCAATTACTAACAATCCCTCCCCCCCCCTTCCTCCAGCGTTCGCGGCAGGAAACTTCTAATTTATCACGATTATTGTTTAGTTTAATAGTAGTGAAGTCAATTCAGCAAAATGTTATTGTCAGAAGCTTACCGACCTGTGAGAGAATTATTGTACCATTAAGGCTGCAAGTATACCTTATCGTAGTAGTAACAAAATCTAAATTGCGGTGTCCGCCATATTTCATCATACAAATTTAATCATGTTTACCAAATTCCTCGGTCGCCTTATTGAAATTCGAACATTTCAAGTTCAGAAGTAAATCGTCGGCTGTTATAGAATTATTCTTATCGGAAATGGATCGGCGAATACTGGATAATACCGGCTGAAACTGGTTAGATGTAATAGAAACCGGTAATTTAAGATCGAGCTGACGGAAAGTTAGAAGAAAGTGATTAATTTTGCTCCTTATTTCCTTGCTTTTTATTATAAGCTTTTATTACTAAATTGTTTTAGTATATCCTTTCATATAAAAAAAATTACAATAATTTTTTAACCATTTGTTGGTGCCCAATTGTGCTGAAATTTGTTTAGCGAGAATACAGTATTATGATTTTGTCTGGTGATGACGACGGAAGGTCTTAAATTATAATGTTGATATAGCCTTTAACTATCCATTGTTGAACAAAGGCTTGGCACTTGGGAGGGTTTTGTCAGTAGATTTAAAGCTTGGCAGATGGATTGGCAACCACAGTTAAGCTTTTTAAAGGACGGGGTGGTCCATTCTATGCTAGAACCATACGGCAAACTCCATCTAGAAGTGCTCTATTTCTCCGGTTCTCCTACTTCTGCAATCGACTCGAACGAACTAGCGGTCAGAAAGCCAATATTTTTGCCCCAAAATGTTGGCATACAAGCATGTAGCCTATCTAATAATAAACAGTCACTGTAGCCCAGCCTTTTCCAAAGTGGGCGATGACGCCCCTTGTGGGCACTGCAGGCCTAAATGGGGGCGGTAAGAGACCCAGAAAAAAAGGGCGTTTTGTAAAGGCTTGGGGGGTGGTTTGTTGATCTTGAAGTAATAATGGTTTTTAAGTAGGTGAAAAAATGGGGGCGCTAAAAAATAATTTGTAAAGTGTGTTGTCAAAGTCGGCAGTAGACAAAATAAGTTAGGGAACTCCTGCTGTAGCCTATGGACGCCTGCAACACTAAGAGTGTCACGTGCACGTTTGCGACCCTGTAGAAACCTTAATATACCTGTTTGGAAGAACGCCATACTGTATTCTCTAGAGAAAACTTAGAGTGTTTATTCTACAACCTGAGCGTTCGCAATAGAAAATTTATTTGAAATCGACTGTACATTGGACGTATACCATTTATATAATATTTATGTAAAGGCAACGATAATATCTCGGTACTGACTGTCCTTATTTATTGTAAATATTAGAGAAAAACAAGACGCTCGCATTGGCCCGGCGCCAGGGTATCTAAAATCATTTCCAAATAATATTCTGTTGACTTCGACAACGATATCTTTTAACTGGTAATGAATTTACTGATAAATAATAATTTGAACACGACCAAAGATGCTTTGATGAAACTTATATTTGGATATTTGATAGGCATTTTTATTTTGAATCCTTGCTAATATTATAAATGTGAAAGTGTGTTTGTTTGTTTGTTTTTCTGTTGCCTTATAATGCCTTAAAAGTTTTAACAATGACTTTGAAATTTGGTATGTATATATATATATATATATATATATATATATATATATATATATATATATATATATATATATATATATATCTTGCTGGTTACTTTGTTAGAGTCATTGATTGTTTAATTTGCTCCTCTAATACAGTTAATCGTTTGTTATAGTAATATTTATATATAAATGTATATTTTTCTTTATTTAATATATATATGAATATTGTATTGTATTGTATTGTAAAATCTTTATTGCACATAATTCAAATTGAGCACTGATAAATGATTTAATATACAATTGCGGATTTATCCCATAAAGGGATCTCTTACAGTCAACCTTTGAGAAGCTGAAAGAAAACTAGAATGTATAAGGGTAATTACCGTACAATTAAAGATATATTAAGTATTACTTTTTTTTATATTTCCTAAATTATATAACGCACCGGCTACATATTTCTCCGTTTGTCCAATAGCTGACTGGTAGACTATATGGGACAGCTTTGCCTATCATGTGTAACATTCTTTACCTGACTGAACTCAACTTGGTCACATAAAGAAAAACCACGAACTATTATTTCAAATTAATGACATTTTAGCTGATTTTCCAACAAATTCTTAATGGATTCAAAAAGTTTCAATGTTTTAGATTAAGGATGGTAAGCACTCAATTTATTGACATATAAAAGCGAACATAACGGACATTATTCTAAAGCAATGGGCCATTATTTTTTATATTCAACGATTAAATAATGTTATAGTCACATTAAATTGCGTTTATATTAAATGAATATCCATAACGTGATAATCTCCTGCCAATCTAATATTCATATCTCTTTTTTAAGGAAGAAGGAACTTACTCTCTTGTGGATATAATTTAAATTAATATTAAGAAATTATGTTCCCATGTAGTCCCGGTTACAGAATAGAAAAGAGAAAATGCTGGGTCATCTTATACGACATGACGATTTTTTAAAGAGCATAGTAGAAGGAAAAATAGAGGGCAAAAGAGGAAGAGGAAACCCGAGGAGTAACTACAATTAAAAAAATTGAACGAGAACTTAGTTTTTTTTATTTTATTTTAATATTTTTATTACAAATAATTGATTATTACTTATTACGATTTTCGTCTTTATTTTTTTGTAAAAAAAGATAGTGAAGCCAATATCAAAATCTGTTGCATAGTTTAAGAGATTTACGTGGAGTACAGTCAGACACAAGAAGCGATTTCGTTTTATACTATTTCGAAATTACAATGAAAAAAAATAATACATATAATAAATAAAAAAAAAATCCAATAAATAAAATAAATTAAAAATAAAAGGAAACAACACTATTTTATCGATACAAATAAAATAAACAAATTATTATTCCATTTTCACTTCCAAGAACCAGAAACAGAATAATTAATACACAGAGCAACGCAGCGTCTTTTTCTAATCTTGGGGGGTATTACTCAGCATTATCTGAAGTATCTAACTAAAGGTCTTGTATCATAGACACCGAAGTATAAGAATACCACGGCTTACCATCCGAAAAGAGCTTGGACCCAGTGACCTGAGGTAGTTACCCATGGAGTTACCTCTGTCCCATTCGTGTTTCAACCGTGAAGCAGTTGTGTTTGCATGGCTGTGTTTCGGTTTGAAGAGTGGGATATGGTGTGAATTTACAGGGTACAGAGGAATAACACCTGAGTCCTCAGGAATGACAACGCATGAGGGGTATCAAAGGGCGAAACAGTATACTCTGTTATGTCCATGGTACTGCTATAGGCGACGGTGACCACTTTCCATCAGGTGGGCCGTCAGCTTGTTTGCCATTCTAAGTTGTATAAAAAAAAGCTAGACCAAAGGGGTCCACCCCGAGGCACCCACTTAACCTTTGTACGAGGGAAGAAAGGGATTGTTAGTAATGGGGTTAAATAACCCCATTACTAGTAATCTATCCTGTCAGGTCTTCCTCCACATGGTTTCCCCTGGAAACCATCGTGATTAATTCTAGTTGAATTCGTCAGGATGGGCTAACTGACCTACTTTCATCCTCATCTATCATCTCCCACTGGGTCCACCAGTGGGAGACCACTGGTGCCCCGTCAGTGTATACCGATAGTGCAGGCGGGGTAACCATATCATTATCACTCATTGAAAAAAAATCCTTTGTACGAGGATAAGAAGATCCTGATTGATTGGAAAACTAATAAACATACATGAATATTTTTTGTATATATATTGAAAATACCCAGAACAATACCAACTGACATATTAATGAATAGAAAAGTCCTCATCACGTCACCATCATCACGGTCCCCTACTGAACATAGGCCTCCCTCATAGATTGCCTCTGTCTATGAAGTATTTTGCCAGTAGTTGCCATGCTTGGCAGGCTGGATAGCAACTACACGTAGGCTTTGGTGGCATTTTAAGAGAGACGCTGCTACCAATCTTACGACTATTTTTTTTTTGATGGGTGAAAATGGTACGGTAACCTCGCCTACGCTAACAGGATACGCTAGCGGAGCACCAGAGTGATAGATGAGAATAAAAACAGGTCAGTTAGCCCATCATGATCAATTCATCAGGAATTAATCATGATAGTTTCCAGGGAGAACCGCGAGAAGATCGACCTGGTTGGGTATATTGCTAGTAATGGGATTTTCAGTCTACATTACTAACAATCCCTTTCCCCCATCTCTCGACCATTAAAATTCCTTAGTCGCCCCTTACGACACCCATGGTAAATAAAGGGGTAGCCCATTCTATGCCGAGACCATATGGCAATACAAAAGTATTGTACGAGAATGGAAACTACAATCATTAGAAGATAAAGTTGTATGGCAAACAATTACACCACAGAACGTTTACAAATAATCCCTAGTTAGTGTTTAGCCTTGCGAAAAGTTCAATAGGTACTGCTTACACGAAAACTAATTTAGAACTTTGTGGAGCGATGGTAAAATTCAATATCGATCGGCGGCAGTTGAAGGTTAGGGGCATTATCTGACCCCCGTACAATATGCAGATTGCCTTGTAAACTAGTGATGTGCCAAATTGGCCTTTTTTATAATCGATTTTGGCTACTCGTTAAAAAATAATCGAATTCTGACTCAAATTCGAGGACGAGTAAAGAAAGTACTTTATTCGAATAATTTTAAGTTTTCGATTTATTTCTGCAGTTTGCTATTTTCATAACTAAGTCAGGCAACGTCGCAGTTGTCTGTCGATTTTCAAAATTTTTTTTTTTATTATTTCTGTATGATTATTTAAAAAGTGCTTTTATAAACACATAATATATGTATAAGAAATACACATATAGTACGTAAACATTACTTTTATATAAAGGAGTATATAGACAACGATAAGCATTATGAGATGTAGTAACTAGTTGGTAATTTTGACAGAAAATTTACAGGATACAGAGGAATAACACCTGAGTTCTCAGGAATAGTAACGCATAGTAGGTATCATAAGAAAAACAGTATACTCTGTTATGTCCATGGTACTGCTCATTTCTATAGACGACGGTTACCATTTTTCATTAGGTGGGCCGTCAGCTTGTTTGGCATTGTGAGTATAAAAAAAACTGTTGAGTAATTTATAGCTAGAGCTGGCTTTGTTGACTCTTCGATTGATTAGTCTTCTTTTAAAAATAGGCGCATTGGGTGGTTTACTTAGATCTACAGTAATTTTATTCCTTATAGGCAGTGACGGTAAAAATTATTCTCAGAACAGCACTAAACGTCTTTTTTTTTTAATGATAATGGAGTGGTCTCTCCGCCTATGCTAACGGTATACATCGGAAAGGCACGATGAGTGAGGTGAAAAGGCAGATCAGTTCGCCCATCGTGATGAATACATCTTGAATTCAGATCGGTGGTTTCAGGAGAGGACCACGTGGAGTTGGATCTAATAGGTAATATGATAATGGTAAATTCTTCTCCTTCCACCCCCAAGCACTCGGCTTTGGCAGTTTGGTCGCAATTTTGAGTATTTTTTTTCTATTAGCGAACATTTCTTAAGTTAATTAGAAATAATTATAAAGATTTTTTAGTAATTATGCAGAAAAACATAGTGAGAAGCTACACAAGTTTATATTTGAGTGAAAATGAAGAAAATGTATGGATTTAAAGAAAAAATACTGGACATTTGGTTAAAAATAAAAAGTCGCATCTGGCAACACTGGCGTTACTATATAGCATACAGATTACCTTGGAAACGAGCCAGAAGTCATTTTTATGGTCCATATGTGGTCTAGTAATGAGGAAGCGGGGTGCAGGATTGGATACATTATTCAAATACTGCTTAATGTTATTAGGTTTACTTTTGTTATTCTGGTAAATTCCAGGTAAAGCCACAGGGTACCGTAACTAGGGTTGTCGAAAACTATTCGTGTACTCAGCACTGAGTAGTCCGATACAGAAGTTGTTTAATCGTAAAGTCGACGAATTGTTTACCTATTAAACTTGTATTGGGTAGAATCGAAATTATTAACAGTCTACTAAATGTTCTACTAGTAAAACTAAATAGATTTTCCAAAGTAATGTAAGTAACCAGTAAGTAAAATTTTTTACATATCAGATTTTGTACAAAAGTCGATTGCTTGGGTACCTCTGTCCCATTCGTGTTTCAACCGTGAAGCAGTTGTGTTTGTATAACTGTGTTTCAGTTTGAAGGGTGGAATATGGCGTGAATTTACTAGGTACAGAGGAATAACACCTGAATCCTCATTAATGGCAACGCATGAGGGGTATCATGGGCGAAACAGTATACTCTGTTTTGTCCATGGTACTGCTCATGTATATAGGCGACGGTTACCACTTTCCATCAGGTGGGCCGTCAGCTTGTTTGCCATTCTAAGTTGTATAAAAAAAAAAGTAAAAAATGCCAATTAAAAAATACAAAAATCTCAACCGTGCATTTGGGAATCTTAAATAAGAGTGCTAGAGACTAACTAACTCATTTCTATTTTACATCTGGCAATGAAATGCCAATTTTTTATTTTTATTTTGTACATGGCAATACACACAAATCTTTCTCCTTTTAACCGCATCTGACTGTAACTTTTTTATTCGCTCGCAATAAAATATTCGCTCCGCGCTGCGGCTTTTTTTATTATTTCAATATCAATCATCAACTGTCGACTATCCGCTAGCGAGCCTTTTTTTTCTGTTTGTTCGGAGAAACAGAAAAAAATATTTGTCTCCCTGTACTCTGTACTCTGTATTTTCATATCTATTATCGATGTATTTATACACCTTTGATAATATAGATAGAGTGTCTCCATAGAAATGATTCGTGAAAAACGAATCAAGTTTTTCATACGATTTTGAGTGATAACTAATTATTAGTGATTTTTTTTGTAACTTCTATATTTATTTTGTCTTATTATTTCTGCATGTTTTCTAATGCGTTAATACTCATTTTATTTATTAAATAATACAATAAAAAAGCGTAAGTTTACACAATATTGATAAAAAAACGAGTCAGCTAATTGTCCAAAAGTTGATACATTTTTGAGGCTCGATTTTCTATTTATATAATCTAAGTTATACATATCAGCAAAGAGGTATAGTTTCAAGTCACATGAGGTTTTTTTTTAATGGGTGATAATGGTATGGTAACCCCGCCTGCGCTAACGGGATACGCTGGCGAAGCACCAGTAAAGGGTGATAGATGAGAATGAAAACAGGCCAGTTAGCCCATCATGATGAATTCATCAGGCATTAACCATAATAGTTTCCAGGGAGAACCGCGAGGAGATCGACCTGGTTGGGTATATTGCTAGCAACGGGATTCTCAGTCTCCATTACTAACAATCCCTTTCTCCCAGTCCCATGAGGTTAAGATGACGGAAGATTAATTTGTCATCCTTTTTTTATGTCAAACGATAAACGAGCGTGCGGTTCATGTGACGGTAAGTGATTACCACAGCCCATAGACATTACTGACACCAGGGGAGTTGCCAATACATTGCTGACCTTTTAAATTATCCTCTAGAAGGTTTCCATGTCATATTTATTATAAATTTGCAATATTCTCTTATTGAGAAAAACTGTGGTTTAAAGTTTTTCTTTATCTCGTATTTTTTTTTATACCACTCAGGTGGCAAACAAGCATACGGCCCACCTGATGGTAAGTGGTTACCGTAGCCTATGAACACCTGCAATACCAGAGGCATGCGTTGCCGACCCTGAAGAAACCTCTTTACCCCCCTTTTGAAGAACCCCATGCTGTAGTCTCTAGGGAAAACCTCGGCAGGGAGCTCATTCCACAACCTGAGTGTTCGTGGGAGGAAACACCTCTGAAACCGCGTAATCGTAACTTGATAATTGAACGTACCATGTTAGTAAGGAGACTTTTTGACTCCATATTTCTTTGAGAGAAGTAATAATAATAATAATGTTAATTAAGACAACAAAAGGTCCATTTTGTTAGTTATAATTTATTTAACTTACGTTTGTAAAGGAGCGGTCATGATACTGTTGCATTGATAACCTGTCCCACCCAATATTTTAGGATGGGTCAGTCCATTTTATCGACAATTGTCTTCAGGACACAGTTTGAGCTAACACGCACCCTACCCAACAGCGAAACAGTTCGTTTGCGCCGTATTGCGTAAAAATCATCCGTACGCTCTCGTGCAAACACGTGTGACGCACTACAGCGACGAGGTAGCCCCAATAGTGCCCTGAAGGCATTATTATATTAGACTCGAAGTACATTGTAAGTCTTTTGATTATAGTAATCACTTAATCATTTCCAATTTTAGACTACTCAAAAGAATTGAATTCGTGCTTCATAATAACTCAATTTCGAATACGGAATACGGAGAAACAGATTTGGGGACATTTTTTGTTTCTCATTCGATATGTCAATTGACAGGTAATATGAAAAAAAAACATTGTATACAAACTTTGAATAGGATTTCGATCGAATTCTCAAATTCAATGATATTTGAACGGTTTGTTTTTACGAGAATCGACCTACTGAATAAACGTGGGACGGATTTCGGCTTCCTTATTAATAGGTTAAGGAAAAAAGACAAATTATTAGAACTATTGAGGACAGAAAGGGAAAAGTGTTGGGACACTTGATACGACACGACGAACTTATGAACATTATAATAGAAGGTAGAATAGAAGGAAGGAGGGAGAGAGGGAGACCGAGACATAGTTGCATCAGGCAGATCAAGGAAGGAGTTGGTGTCGTGTCGTATCAAGAGGTGAAGAGACTCGCTGAAAATCGTAGTGAGTGGCAACAGCTCTGCCGACAAGAGCGCAGCTCTTAAATAGATAGATTAATAGACATCGCTAAGAAAGAAAGAGAGAGAGAAAGAAAGGGAAAAAGAAAAGAACCACCAGAAGAAGACTTTGTACAAAAGTCGTTTGCTTGGGTACCTCTGTCCCATTTACGTTTCTACTGTGAAACGTTCTCTTAACCGAAAAAATAATGTTCTACTCTTAACGGTTGGCCGCACTGTGCCGGCACAATTCCTTTATGCTTGGAGGATGAGATCGTTAGTAACGGGGAGGTTAGTCCCCATTACTCTCAATATACCCTATCAGGTCGACCTCCATGCGGCTCCCCCTAGAAACTATTGTTGAATTCGTCACGATGGGCTAACTGACCTTCCTTTTCATCCTCACCTATCATCTCTCACTGGTACCTCGCCAGTGTATACCGATAGCGCAGGAGGGTTTACCATGCCATTTTCACCTATTAAAAAAAAAACTACTTTATGTTATATTACTCACTGCGAAACAAAATCTAGTCGTAAATACCTCGTTCTAAATTCAAATAATTTCATTCTAATATTTAAATCCTAAATCGAATCATTTATAATATTTTTCTTCAATGTATTTTTATTGAAATGGCTGGTTTAAAAAAAAAAAACATTTTTTATACCACGAAGGTAGCAAACAAGCATATAGCCCGTTATTTTTTTAATATTAAAGGTTTTATCATTTTCACAAGCGACTGAATTTAAAATATCGCCGGCGGGCATATTTGTAAGAATGTATATAAATAACCCAGGATGATGTTTCGAATCCTGACACGTGTGTAAATAATAAAATCATGTATAGCAAAAAACTGTGGCAATAATCTCGCATTGCGAGACGAGACGCTGCAACATAAAGTAAAAGAGGCCGTACGCCCCCTGAAGAAGCCTTTCGAATGAAATCGAAACAGTTGTCGGAATCGATAAAAAACAGTAATTTCATTAAATTTCCCTTATACATGTATGTTATATCAGCCGATAACATTGCTGAACATAGCCTCCCCCATAAGAGGGGGTTTGCTAGTAGTTGCCACGCTTGGCAGGCGAGTTGGCAACTGCAGTTTGGCTTTGGAGATGTTTTAAGAGAGACGCTGCTGCCCATATCTCGCCCTCCCTTAGTCACGTCTTACGACACCCACGAGAAAGAAAGGGGTGGTCTAATCTGTACATGTACGTAGACATTGTTAAAAAAAGAACGTTTTTTTTTTTTAAAAATAATTAAGCTGTTTATAATTACTCCTCTCCATCCAAAGGTTGCCTGGAAGAGATCGCTCTTAGCGATAAGGTCGCCCATTGTTTTCTCGTTGTGATTATTTCTTGTAATTGTTTATATTTATAATAAGTTTACTATTGTAATCTTATGGAGGAAATAATAAAGAGTATATATCTATCTATCTACAACTGTTAACATTTCATTTAAAATTATTACTATATATATTATAAAAGTCTTTTAAATAAAATAATATAGTGAATGTACTATTATTGTTTTATATTTATTTATAAAGACACAAATTATATTGAAACCTTTGTATTTATAGCTTTTTTTATTTTATTTTATCAACCATTCCCGTTAAGTTTTGTTTATTCTTCGTGTACTCTGAACAATGCAAGTTTACGGGTATTCTCCCGTTTCCATTTACCACAATGGGCTTACATTTCCCAGAAGCAATGAGGGCTTTGCCAATCGAATTGGAATCTTCACATGAATTGGTATCGATAATGTTTCAAAGGTTATGGCGTAATAGCTGTGTGTACTTCCGTCTTCATCTGAAATGTTATTATGGGTTTATAATTAATATGACGTCAATATAATCTAAGATCGATTTTCTGTTAATGCACGAAGTCGAGCTAGCATACTTTTTGATACACAATTGCACACACACACATGCACACACGCACGCACGCACGCACGCACACACGCACGCACGCACGCACGCACACACACACACGAGATCTCTCTCTCTCTCTCTCTCTCTCTCACACACACACACACACACACACACACACACACACACACAGAGAGAGAGAGAGAGAGAGGGAGAAACAGATACAGATCATCTATTCATAATTTACAAAATTACAAATCCAGTTTCAATTAATTATGTCAATTCCATTGCAAGTTTGCCATATTTTATTCTAATTTCAAGAACATAGCGTTTTCTATATAATAATAATAACACACGCACACAAACATATACTTACTATCTCTCACTCTTTTACACACACACACACACACAATACACATGCATTCAAAATACACATGCACGCCCACAGATACATAGATGCCCACAGATTAAAATATTTTAAAACGAGAAGGCGTGTATAGGCATACAATATTTTACAAGTCAAAAGTGAAATTTCATATGCTACGGCATATCTATCATCATTCCTAATCAATATACCGTCTCAGGTCGACCTCCACGCGGTTGCCCCTGAAAACCATCGTGACATTTATCATTGAATTCGTCACGATGGGCTAACTAACCTGCCTTTTCATCCTCACCAATCATCTCTCATTGGTGCCCCGCTAGTGTATACCGATAGCGCAGGCGGGGTTAACATTTTATTATCATCCGTCAAAAAAAATGGCTGCGTTAGAATTTATTTGTGAAGCTGCGCTCAATTAGCAGTCAAATTAAATCGCATCAGATGACCGACTGAGCCGTACAGAGACAACGAATAGAAACTTTATCACATTTTTTTTATGGGTAAAAATGGTATGGTAACCCCGCCTGCGCTAACGGTATACGCTGGCGGAGCGCCAGTGAAGAGTGATAGATGAGAATGAAAACAGGCCAGTTAGCCTATCATGATGAATTCATCAGGAATTAACCATGATAGTTTCCAGGGGGAACCGCGAGGAGGTCGACCTGGTTGGGTATATTGCTAGGAATGGGATTCTCAGTCTCCATTACTAACAATCCCTTTCCCCCCTACTTTATCACATTGCATTAAAGTATCTATTCATTTGCACTTATTATACAAATCATAATTTATATTTCACTTTCAATAGCAAATAGTAGTGAATTCGACATTAAATAATTACGAACGCTTATCATTATTTGTGATTTATCACAGGTGACACATCACTGTGAATAAAAATAATAGTTTCACAAAATAACAATGAATTAAATAAAGCAATTCTTTCTATACCTAATTATCTTGAATTCGCAATTATTTTTGCTTTACAAATATAAGCGGCAGCTACAATCATAGTTCTAATTGTTTTGAATTATTAAAAATTATTGCGAAAAATTTAAAATCTATTCAAAATTTATGACGTAACGTATTTACGTCAGAATTTGGCACAAAAAAATGTCTTACTTCTGTTGGAATCATTTAAAAATAACCTTGAATTTCATCTAAAGAATCCTTTCTAAAAATAAACTCAATAAATATGAAATGGTGCAATAAAGAGTTAAATAAATAAATAAATAAATAAACTCGTAAATGTGATCGTTTTCGTTCTGTTACTTATTTCATAAGTCTTTATTCTTTAACCATTCAATTTGACATAAACATACACCGTTTGAATTAGAAAGTCATAAGCTCTTTTCATCCCGGTCAGTAGCATATCCTGATCGTGGTCAAGCGGACGACATTGGGGTAA
Organism: Galleria mellonella; assembly: GCF_026898425.1. Classification (NCBI taxonomy): domain Eukaryota; kingdom Metazoa; phylum Arthropoda; class Insecta; order Lepidoptera; family Pyralidae; genus Galleria; species Galleria mellonella. Next base: position 4,688,018 of record NW_026442082.1, on the reverse strand, counting down.
AACATTAGTTAAAAATGTCCCATTCGTGTTTCAACCGTGAAGCAGTTGTGTTTGCATGGCTGTGTTTCGGTTTGAAGGGCAGTCAATTTACAGGGTACATAAGAATAACACCTGAGTCCTTAGAAATAGCAGCGCATGGATGGTATCATGGGCGAAACAGTATACTCTGTTACGTCCATGGTACTGCTCATGTCTATAGGCGACGGTTACCACTTTCCATCAGGTGAACCGTCAGCTTGTTTGCCATTGAAGTTGCATAAAAAAATTAGTTATTAGAAAATATCGATTTATATTTTCATACAGCTAAATTGAACGCTAGTGACAACCATCAAATTGCCACCAATATATTGTAGTTTATCAGTATCTAAACAGCCAAGGTTTATAACTTACTCTTGGCTGAAAGCAATAAAATATAGTGGAATATCCGAACGAGGGCTTTCCAATAGCGATAAATTAGAGATTTCGGTACAATTTTGACAATGCTACGTTAGGGATGTCACTTCAAATTTGAAGCTATATTATTATTTATTTACTATCATATCAACCGGTAATCGTTTAACTGTGTCTCTCAAAATATGAACGAAGCCTAACTGCGGTTGCCAACCCGCCTGCCAAGCGTGGCAACTACTTGCAAAATAGCTCTCTTTATTGGGAAAATCTATATTCAGCAGTGGACGGTTAACGGCTGAAATAATAATATAATAACGTATTTATAAATATATAATAATCTATACTAACATTATAAAGATTTTATTGTTTGTATGTTTGTAATAAATAATCAATCGGTTCATAAATAAAAAAGTTATATCAATCTAAAGAATCACATATAAAATGCTATAAAATAACCGATCAGTTGAATTAGCTAAAACTTTATGAAGGTAGGTTATATTTTTTTTATTATTATTATTTCAGGCCTTAACTGTTCACTGCTGAACATAAGCCTTCTCCACAATGGGAGTTTTGCCAGTATTTGCCACGCTTGGCGTGCGGGTTGGCAACCGCAGTTAGGCTTTTAGAGATGTTTTAAGAAGGACGCTGCTGCCCATCCCTCGCCCACCCTTAGTCGTCTCTTACGACATAGTATATTATATATCATATTTTCATTCATACAGCAGCGCCGTGGGAAACAGCTAGTCTATATAATATAAAACACTAATTCACCTATCTACTCGCGCAAAGCCAGGTCGGATCGTTAGTATTCTAATAAGAAAAACAAATATTTTCCTTTCTTACACAAGCATATTGTAGTAACAATATTCCTTTTGTATCTCCATTCACAAGCGTTTGTCTGTAAAACATACAATTAGATGTCCAACAATGTTGTCTCTGTAGAGACAGATACTCTGTGCTCGAACCCTGTGAATTAGGCGTGTTTATGATACGGTTCAGAGCTTCAACTGTTACTCTGTGATGTGCTTTGTATACACATTAGAGCTCGAAAGCGAAGTACTACGACTATCGTAGACTTTCCAACGAATTAAACCTAAAATTGCAGTACATTCGCTTTGAAGTTGTATGTTCAATTGAATTTTAACTATATTTTGTATTTATGAATGTTTAACGATCCGAACCGGCTTCGAGTAGACAGATATTTTAAAAATCAATACATACAATAAAAAATGTTAAACTGCTACCAAAATTGCGCTATCCCAATCTCTTTCACTCCCAATTCTTGATTATGCCGATACTTGTTGTCTGGATCTTACGGAAGCTCAGCTTAAAAAACTTGAGCGTCTTTGAAATGTTTTTATCATGTTTATTTTCAGTCTTAGAAAATATGATCACATTTCCGAGTTTCTACCTATCAAAGGGTATAGAGAATAAAGAGTATCTATCTAAAAAAAGTTTTAGCCAATTCAACTGATCGGTTATTTTATAGCATTTTATATGTGATTCTTTAGATTGATATAACTTTTTTATTTACGAACCGATTGAAATAAAACAAACACTTAATGTTAAATGGAGCAAACCGCAATTTAGACTATGTACAAAAGTCGTTCGCTTGGGCACCTCTGTCTCATTCGTGTTTCTACCGTGAAGCAGTTCTGTTTGCATGGCTGTCTTTTCGTTTGAAGGGTGGAATATAGCACTGAGTTTACAGGATACAGAGGATTAACACTTGAGTCCTCATAAATGACAACGCATGGGGGGTATCATGGGCGAAACAGTATACTCTGTTATGTCCATGGTAATGCTCATGTCTATAGATGACGGTTACCACTTTCCATTAGGTGGGCCGTCAGCTTGTTTGCCATTCTAAGTTGCATAAAAGATACTTTAAAATTATTTAAGGCCATAATCACTCGGGATATGATAATGATGAATTCCAGTGATACTCCATACCTCTAAATTTGTTCAGGCATTTAGAGGTTATAATGGAATAAAGACACTCACATATACCCTAAAAACATTACGCTCCTTTTTTGTGCAGTCGTGTAAATATTACCTATTAAATACTTAATAAAAACGTTTCAGTGACATTACAAATGATCGACATCAGAATCGATACAATTCAACCATTTCTCTCATCCTCTCTCCATTCAATAATTTAATTATGATTTTATTCGGGAAGAAAGAGGGCTCTTAATTCGATTTTGTTCTTAGACTGGTACATTTTAAACCGATTTCGATGATTATTTATGCATTCGGCAGGATTATACTTATTTATTAGTACTATTTTAATTTTGTCATGATAGAAATAATTCCTTCGGTATTGCGGGTGCTCATAGGCGGCGGTAGTCACTTACCATCAAGTGAACCGCATGCTTGTTTGCCATCTGTGTTTTTCACAAAAAAAGTCTCTTCTTTTAAAAAGCATTTAACAATGATATTTTAAATATATCAACACACTGTATATACATAATATTTGAGCCCGACACTGCCTCTTTACATTGCACAAATATAAACAATGTTACGAGAAAGTTGACAAAGATACAAAGCCAGTTTGCATAAGTCCTGTTCTAGTCATCTCGTTACGCGGTTGACTGTACACAAAAGTTGTTTTCGAAATAAATCAGAATATTCATGTTCTGTTAACCACAAACCATGAAATGTAAAATTTAAATATTATATGAAATTCCAAAATGATAAAATAAATATAAACGTCGAATGGTTCTTTTCAAACTTCAATTTGACTGGAAACAAGAATATTTAATTATTATCAGTATTTTGTTTTGATGGATGAAAATTGTATGGTAACCCCGCCTGCGCTAACGGGATACGCTGGCGGAGCACCAGTGAAGGGTGATCGATGAGAATGAAAACAGGCCAGTTAGCCCATCATGATGAATTCATCAGGAATTAACCATGATAGTTTCCAGGGAGAACCGCGAGGAGGTCGACCTGACAGGGTGTATTGTTAGTAATAGGACTACTAATCCCCATAATTAACAATCCCTTTAACCCTAGTTTAAAAAGTTTTTTTAATGGCTGAAAATGGCATGGTAACCCCGCCTGCACTAACAGTATACACTGACGGGACACCAGTGAGAGGTGATAGGTAAGGATAAAAAGGCAGGTCCGTTAGCCCATCTTGATTACAACTCGATGTTTCCAGAGAGAACCACGAGGAGGTCGACCTGACAGGGTGTATTGCCAGTAATCCCCATTATTAACAATCCCTTTTCCCCCCAGTTTAAAAGGGTTAGGTAGTTTGTTACCTTTTGACATCTTAATAGCTCCCAATCGTCATAAAACTTTATAAACACGTTTTATTAAGGATGAAGTTATAAGCTTATGGGAGTCACGTGAACAAAGTCACGGAAAAATATAATATACTTATAATGATGGCAATTGTGGACGAAAGGGTTATATGCTGGCATGGAAACACGGTGTTTTTAAAAATATAATATAATTATATAAAAAATATACAATACAAACCAAGAGTAACTTAAAATCACAAACAAAAACTTCTTTTTAATAAAATTAAAAAGGAAACTAAAAAAGGTGAGGGGGAGACTTTGTACAAAAGTCGTTTGCATGGGTACCTCTCTCTTATTCGTGTTTCTACCGTGAAGCAGTTGTGTTTGCATGGCTGTGTTTCGATTCGAAGGGTGGGATATGGCGTGAATTTACAGTGTACAGAGGGATAACACCTGAGTCCTCAGGAATGGCAACGCATGGAGGAAATCACGGGCGAAACTGTATATTCCGTTATAGGCAGCTCTAGAGACGGCTCTGTTATAGGCGGCAGTTACAGTCGGCTCTTACGACACCCACCGGATAGAAAAGGCTGGCCTATTCTATGCCAGGACCACACGCCTACCGTTATGCAGCTACGGTTTAGCTATTCAAGCATTAATAAACTTAGTTTTCAGTAGAACTGTGTCCCTTTAAGATAAAATGGTCACATGTCGTGCTATAAGAAAAAAAAAATTATAAACTTTCACACTTATATATTTAATAAATAATGTTGCCATTTAAATACAAAAATATTGAATATGATAAATTTATTTATTTTTGTTATTACTGATGATCATACTGAATATATTTTCTGAAAATCAATTTCTTGTCCTCAGATGGCGCACTCCGGGGGGAGGTAGAAGCGCGCGGGCGCGGTACGGAGTCAGCGTTTCTCCATGAGCTCCATTCGACGCTGGCGCCCGCTGCCGTGCCCGACCACGACTGGCAACACACCCTCACGCTCATCCTCAAAGGCCTCGTCTTCGCCACGATCATCCTCGGCGCCATATTTGGCAACGCCCTTGTCATCATCTCCGTTCATAGGCACAGGAAACTTCGGGTGCTCACCAACTACTACGTCGTCAGTTTGGCCGTCGCGGACATGCTTGTGGCTCTGTGTGCGATGACGTTCAATGCGAGCTCAGAACTCACTGATGACTGGCTCTTCGGTCCATTGGTCTGCGATGTATATAACTCATTAGATGTCTACTTCTCTAGCGCTTCCATTCTTCATCTCTGCTGTATATCGGTAGACAGATATTATGCTATCGTCAGACCTTTAGAATACCCAGTCACGATGACCCACAGAACAGTCTGCTTCATGCTGGCGAACGTTTGGCTATGGCCAGCTTTTATCAGCTTCGTGCCGATCTTCATGGGATGGTACACAACAGAACAGCACAGACAATATAGAAAAGCAAATCCAGATGTGTGTATCTTTAAAGTGAATATGGTCTACGCAATAGTTTCTTCTAGTGTCTCATTCTGGATACCGAGTCTTGTCATGATATCAATGTACTGCAGGATATTTAGAGAAGCAATAAGGCAAAGAGAGGCATTAACAAGGACATCATCAAACATACTCTTGAATTCAGTTCATATAAAGCATACGTCGCATTCCGCACACCACTCACATTATCTGCACCCTGATAGAAGACCATCAGATATCAGTCCAAATTACAGTACGTTTACAGAAGTAGGTCCGGAAGAAACGGAGTTTGGCGGTGAAGTTGTGATGTCGCTGGGTGATATATGTCCCAGTAAAGAGGCAAGCCCGAGGAAGTCCGTGAACGTTAGTTGTGATACGGCAAGCTCTGGATATTGTTCAGGAGGATCTAACAAGAGGTCTTCTAGTGGACAACCGCCTACTGGTTGGAGACCGAGCTGCTCATCTGCTGTAGCTACCAGAGATTTGGCGAAGGCAGCCACGGAGCTAAATGCACAAGGTAAGTACGTGCAAAGTTATATAAAATTATATATATTACATATATATACGTTAACTATGCAGTGTCAAGTCTAAATTCGAAATAGTATACTCTGTTATGTCCATGGTACTACTCATGTCTATAGGCGACGGTTACCACTTTCCATAAGGTGGGCCGTCAGCTTGTTTGCCATTCTAAGTTGTATAAAAAAAATTAAGGAAATGTTCTAAAAATAAAATTGAATGACTATCTTAAAAGGTTTCCTTTAAACATGGGTTGACAAATGACAATTTTAAGCTTCTCACACTAACAAGGGGCATATAGCTATTAGGTTTCCCGAGATAGACTTCGTACGAAAATTACCTTTATGGATAACCCCTTCATGGATAGACCTTCACTCTCATCCATATTTCTGCCATGAAGTAACTATGATTCCATGACTGTTTCGATTTGATGGTGGATGGAATATAGTAGTGAAATTACAAGCTACAGAATCATAACACCGTTGTTCTCTAAATTGGCAACGCATGAGGTGGGTACACCTCGTGCGTTGCCCATGGTAATGGGTATCACAGAATACTTTATATATATACCAGTACCTTATGTTGTTGTGTGGCCCTGGTATAGAATGGACCATCACTTTCTTTCTTACGAGTACCATAAGAGACGACTAAGGAAACTTAATGGTCGAGGCTTGAGCAGCAGCGTTCTGCTTAAAAATTCATCAAAATCCAACCTGCGGTTGCCAATCTACTTGTCAAGCATTGCAACTACTGGCTAATCCCCCAAATTATAAACTGTAATAAGAAACAGCCTTATGAAATGATCAGAAACCTATGTCCAGCAGTGGGCAAATAACAGCTCGAATGATAAAGATATTTGTTTCTTTATTTCTATCTCATAATATTAACATATTCCTATAACATAGTGAGAACTTATTTAATACAACTGAATATTTCATATGTCTGAACCAATATATGTAATAATTTATGAGTGAACCGAGACCAAACTTTCATGGTCGAATAATTATTCATACATCTGATAGCAGAGCGCGACCCATAATCGAAGTTTCCTACGTGAGACATGATTTCTTAATATTTAGTTATTTTCCGTATGATTTCATTTCTTGGTCAACAAACAGATAATCCTTACATTACGGGAGGAAAGGGTTAGTAATGGAGACTGAGAATCCCATTGCTAGTAATATACCCAACCAAGTCGACCTCCTCGCGGTTCCTCCTGGAAACTATCATGGTTAATTCCTGGTGAATTCATCATGATGGGCTAACTGGCCTGTTTTCATTCTCATCTATCACCCTTCACTGGTGCTCCGCCAGCGTATACCGTTAGCGCAGGCGGGGTTACCATAATATTTTCGCCCATCAAAAAAAAATCCTTACATTACGGTTTTGATTCTATTACTCTTTCACTATACGAGTAATATATTAAATTAAATCTATCATCATCATCATTCTATCAGCCTTTAACTGTCCACGGCTGAACATAAGCCTTCATCTTGGAAGGTTTTACCAGTAGTTGGCACGCTTGACAGACGGATTGGCAACCGCAGTTAGGCATTTAGAGATGTTTTAAGAGGGACGCTGCTGCCTATCCCTCGCCCACCCTCAGTGGCCTCTTACGACACCCACGGGATAGGAAGATGTAGCCTATTCTATGCCAGGGCCACACGGCTACTGTTCTACAGCTACGGTTCAGCTATTCAGGCATGATTATTAAACTCAGTTTTCATTACAATTGTATCCTTTCAAGATTACGATACCCAAGGGAAAGAAAGGTGTGGTCTACCATATACTATAGTCCCGGTCACACGGACAAATCACCCGTAATAATTGCCAATAATTATTTACGGCTGTAATTTTTTTTGCACTACTATTGCTCAATCACTACTTCCTATGCCACTCTGTTAGGTTGACTGGAAGAAATCTCTTTTAGAGATAAGTTCGCCTTTGCTAACATTGTTATTAACTTATTGTTGTTACTGTATGTTTTAGTACAATTGTACATGATAATTCTATGCACTTATACATATGTGTATATATTTATCTATTTACTTATTTATTTATTTATTGTATATATAGGGTTTGTTGTATTTACATTATTTAAACTTGTACGAGTACCTTTCCTGCACTCCAGTGCCCAAATTAAATTATTTTCTCTCTAACTACACTGGGTTGACTGGAAGAGATCTCTTTCAGAGATAAGTCCTCCCTTGCTAACAAGTTGTTAAACTAATCGTCGCATACATTGTTTAAGTGCAATAAAGAATATATATATATATATATATATATATATATATATATATATATATATATATATATATATAAAATGATGGTGAATCATATTCGAATTTTTAAATCTCAAATAAAGATAAACGTCTGTTTTCAATAGCTCTTGTAATATTTTAAGAGGAAAGCAAATAATGCCTCAAACGACTCCTGATGAATACATTACTGTAACAATGACTTGCCGAGGGGCAACAGCGTCAATAATTTAGAAATATAGGGCCATCAGCTACATTCAAATGTCAAGGGTGCATGAATAACCCTTAATGACATTACCAAAGGTCGTCCCGTCTTCAGTACTGAATGTAATTTTTAATGTATCCTTTTATAAGTCTACGAGTATAATGTACCTACCTCTTTTTTTTTTTGATGGGTGAATGGTATGGTAGCCCCGCCTGCGCTAACGGGATACGCTGGCGGAGCACCAGTGAAGGGTGACAGATGAGAACGAAAACAGGCCAATTAGCCCATCATGATGAATTCATCAGGAATTAACCATGATAGTTTCCAGGGGGAACCGCGAGGAGGTCGACCTGATATATTGTTAGCAATGGGATACTCAGTCTCCATTACTAACAATCCCTTTCCCCCTACCTACCTCATTTTAACATATAAGTCGAAGCTAAAAGATTTTTACTTATAAACTAGCCGTTTTCCGCGGCGTTGCCCGCTTCTAACTATGTAGTTCCCGTATATCATTGCCATTGGAAATCATCATGAATCTGGACTTATATTGTGTTGTATAATCAAATAATAATTACGTATCTAATACCTTCACAAAGTTTCAGCCAATTCAACTGATCGGTTATTTTGTAGCATTTTATATGTTATTCTTTAAATCGATATAACTTTTTTATTTATGAACCGATTGAAACAGAACAAACACTAAACGTTAAGTAAAGTAAACCACAACATGTTAGTGAAAACCACCTTTAAATTGGTTAAACTGTTTCTAAACTGTGAGATTAGCCTGCACAAACGTACAGACAAACAGACAAAAATTCTAATAATCATTGTTTTGGGTTCTATTGCGTTCATAAAGTCCCCTTATAATAGTGTTTTATACATCTTCCATGTACAGACAGCGACCAGTGACGATTTTATTATATGTATTAATGTAAAACTTCACGTTTAGCTCTTAACGCATCAATGGCTTAACCAATTCTCATGTAATTTAATATATGCGTAGTATTTGGGTTGGAGAATGATATAGGCTACATTTTACGCAAATGAAGTCATTAGCACAATTAATACAAACATCATCGTCATCATATCAGCCGTCATCTGTCCATTGCTGAGCATAAGCTTGTCCCATAAAGGGAGTTTTGCCTGTAGTTGGACTGGTTGGCAACCGTAGTTATGCTTTGGTGATATTTGAAGAGGAACTGCCAATCCCTCGACAATTAGGGTCCCTTAATTGCCTATTACGACACCTATAGAAAAGGAAGATGTAGCCCATTCTATATCATCCTGGCATAGAATGGACCACCCCCAACAGCTCTCTTTAAATATTATCTTTAAACATCTTAACACCTGAGTCCTCAGGCAACGCATGGGAAGTATCATGGGCGAAAGAGTATACTCTGTTATATCCATGGTATTGCTCATGTCAATAAGCGACGGTTACCACTTTCCATCATTTGGGCCGTCAGCTTGTTTGCCATCCTAAGTTGCATGAAAAAAATCACCGAAGCCGAACTGCCTGCCAAGCATAGCAATTACTAGCAAACCTCCTCAAGGGGCAGACCTCTGTTCAGCAAAGAACAGCTAAAAGCTTATGTAATACAATACTTTCGAGTACCTTCTTCTTCAAGACGGAAAAGGCGAAAACATCCGCTAATTGGCATCCGGTGATCCATCAACACCTACAACGACACAATACAATGGAAATAATGTCCTATTGTATTCGCCTTTGCATCTATCAAAGCGAACGGCTTGCAAGGCAACCCTTTTTTTTTATATCGTCAATAAATTGTATCAGATAAGAATACGCCGTGGCGCGGCCCTGTTTCCCTTTTCCTTAACTTGTCAATATTTTCCCAATACTCGAGTACTGAAGTTTACGTTCGTAGATAAGAGGAAACAAACGGCGCAAGTTTCGAGTGGCCATACAGGTCGTTTAATTATGTGTACCTACTGGAGTTTAGGCAACCGTTTGCGTATTTAAATATTAGCTGCTTCCCGCAGTTTTACCCGCATTTATCAGTATAATAAGTATTCTAATGTTTAGTTATAAATATAACCTATTTGCGTGTATCAAATTTATTTCCATTAAACTTTTTTTTTATACAACTTAGAATGGCAAACAAGCTGTCGGCCCATCTGATGGAAAGTAGTAACAGTCGCCGATAGACATGAGCAGTACCATGGACATAACAGAGTATACTATTTCGCCAATGATACCCCCCATGCGTTGCCATTCCTGAGCACTCAGGTGTTATTCCTCTGTATCCCGTAAATTCACGCCATATCCCACCCTTCAAACCGAAACATAGCCATGCAAACACAACTGCTTCACGGCAGAAACACGAATGGGACAGAGGTACCCAAGCAAACGACTTTTGTACAAAGTCTCCCTCTGGTATAAGGTAATCAACTAATGTCCAAATATAGTACAAAAAAGTATGTGATGGTCCCCCCCTTTGTGCCCCTGTGTAAACCCTTATATAAAATAACTACCCTCAAAACTAAGCTACACATGGAAAACCTACAAAGCCTAAGAAGGCTTAACATAATGAAATCTATGAAAATATAATGAAAATCTACCCTAAAGAAAGGCCTAACACCCTCAATATAGCCCATACCTATATTACCTTATATACCCTAAACATCTTATGAATCTTAAAAAACCTTACAATAAACACATAATATTAAACAGATCTTATAGTAGAACACTTGATCATTTGGCCAGATAAATAAATGTGTGATCGTCTAGTAATGTAGGACCCATTGTGTGTGTAATAACCAAAAGGTTCTTTAATTGGTATATGATAGGAGTTAAATAATGAAGATGATTGACAAATCTTTAAGGATTAAGAATAATTAATGAATAATACTCATAATTCATGTAACTAGGAAGTTATGTTAATTTAATAGTAAATTACAGAACAACTGTAATAATAAAAAAATGGGGGAGCGGTCGGGCCCCTCACACGCCCGGACCAGTGGAAGACTTTCCAACTATCTATAACTCTTCCTCCTAAAAGGTAGGGAAGGGTATTACTATTTATTAATGCACTCTGATGGTAATAAGGGCATGAGTATTCTCAGTTCCAAACCAAACATAAGTACATTTACTTCAACATTACAGTGGCTCCACCAGCCCCACGATGCTTCCAGTATAAATTGGTGTTTGCCAGAGGCAAAAGGATCGGAACTGAAATCCCAGGATCACTCCGACACGAGAGCTTACTCATGGGCGATGACCCTTTCAGTCCTATATGGCGACATAGAGATCACCCACTAACAGTACGAAACTGTTTCCCAGCGTCACCCTATTACGAGCTTACTCAATGGGGGTTTCCCTTCGGCTCCACAAGAGATCAGACCAAGAAGCGAGATCACCCAGACACCAGAACTTACTTTGTTGGGACATAACCCTTCGGCCCTATAATGTGACATTAGAGATCACCTGTGAAGACAGTCCGATAGAGATGAAGATTTGTGTGATAGGGGATACCTTCCACACCCTGGAATTGGCCAAGCCATATAATGTTGATAATTGCTATATCATAACATAGCATTGTCAATTTAATATTATTTACTTAATACCAAGAATACTCAAGGTTCAAGTTAAATCTGTTGATTAGGCCGGAGCCTAAGAACGAGTAGTCCAACCCATAGGTCGAGAGCTACTAAAAGTAATGAGTGCTATTGAATGAACTATAAGTCCAGTCAATTATATATAATATTATTGTTGATTAACTCATTGTGAATTAACCAATTATTTATTCAGAGAGATATATCTAAAGGAACTATAAGTCCTTTAAAAGACACTGATTAATCACAAGTTAACAACGTCTCGTGAAATAACCAGTTGGGTTTTCTATAAGTTTGAGGACACTAAGTCCAACAAGCTATTATTGTGTTGAGAGTAATAGAGATCTTTTGTAATATTTGTAGAGGTTTGATTAATCACATTGTGAAATAATCAGATTAAATAATTATGTAGCTTTATAGAGAGGACTATAAGTCCTAATTGGTTGTTGTCATAAGTACTGATAAATTACACATTAAAGTGCCAGGTCAATTATTATATATAGGTATATAGGAAGGACAATAAGTCCTATTTGTGTATGTTGTAGTAGTAGAGGCAATATATTGCATAATTATAATGTGAAAGATATAGATTAAATATATATTTGTATAGAAAGGACAGTAAGTCCCATACAATTATTGTAGCTGTACTATAGTTATACTATATCTACTTCCTTTTAGTGTCTTAGTAAACCTATTTACTAAGAGGATTTCTCAGATAAACAAGTGTTTTAGTGTTTAAATCATCATGATTAAATCCCTAAGAAATTAGGTCTTTAAATAATTATCATATCATTTAACTGAAATTTCTCATATAAATAATTCCAATATTTCCCCTACAGTTATTATAAAATAACAGAATATTATATAAATTTTCTATAGACTTAGATATAGAATCATAACGTGTATAATCTCCTTTTGTTTGACATCTGTCACATTAATGACGTATTGAATGACGTATTGATGTATTGAATTGAATTTTGATTATCTATCACAACTGTCAACGTAACAAATACTAGCAAGTTTGTTTATTTGTATTTGTTTAATATAACTAAATATAAAATCATCATATATCAACCGTAATATACAACTAAATTATCAGTGACATAAATAATCATGGTTTACACCAGAAATAATTAATAGTATCCAGTAATGTTGCAGTTTTATATTCATATCAGTAGCCAAGCTTACTCTCAAATTCAAGAATAAACAGAAGATTAGAAGTTTAACATTCTTATTGCAATTGTACTTGCAATAATATATACATACAGTACTAATTATCAAGAACATTCCTCAAATACATGTGTGGTGAAGATTTTCCCAATATGCTATCTATTTGATTTCTAAACTCTAATGTAAATTTATTAAAGAAGTGAATAATCAGTGTTAGTGTTTGCTTTATTAATATTTAAAGTAATTGTCCTAACTTGATATTAATAGGTTCATATCTCCTTGGATGCAGCCCAACATATACAACTAACTCGATAATGAAATTTATAAAATACTAATATTATATTTTATTACTTGTATATCTCCATTCTATTCCCATAAATATTCAAAATATGTATATTAAATATAAATCCAATAAAGATTCACTAATTTTAACCCTGTCTGAACTTGTCTAGTCAATATAGCATGAACAAACAACACACATACAAACCTTATCGCCATGACAACTTTCTTCCTAAATATGAGTAAAATACATAGCTCACACTTGTCATTTAGTACTAATTTTATACTGTATCTCATACCTAGTTAAGAGTAACTATAGTCAGAGAATCCTTTAGTACATTTATTACCATTAGGAAATAAATCCACACCCATAATATCAGCATAATTAAATATTATTAGAAACCAGTAATACACACAGAATTGTTATTATCAGCTTGCTTACTACAACAAAATCAATATTAAAGTTTATAATAAATCAAGACAAAATATCTATTTAAACAATACAGGCTTGTTTACCATAAACATCCCACCGTTACATGAATTTATCTACTAACACAATAATGTATTAAAAGTAATACATTCACATAAAATCACCTGCAACAGCTAAGCTGTTTCTCTGTACATCTGGAGTAAAACAAATCCCCACATGTAGTCATGGATAATCAAATATAGACTAAGAATCATTAATCTGGTCGACCGAGTAATGGTATAAAAACACTTCACCATGAAGCGTTAAGTATGAATAGATATTCTAAACCGACACTGTAATAGTGTAATAAATACAAATATTTCATCATCATCATCGTCTCAACCATCACCAACCCACGACTGAACACAGGCAATTTCCACCGACTGACACAAGGAACGGCCCCACAATACACATAAAACAGTCACTCCAAACAATGGAGGTAGCCCACACCGCACTTGCATTCACAGGGTCGCCACTCAATAACCCCTCTCTCTCATCAATGGTTGTTTTCCCAGCAATGAGACCAGACCATAGTTACTTTAGTCTATTATCCTCAATAAATAAATACTTTATAATAACTAGATATGAAACTAGTTAGTATTGTAATAGTTCAATAGTTGATTCAATAAGTATTTTCCAAAACTGGACAATTAGAACATTGAATCAAATTGATGAAGTTCTATCAAACGACCATATAATTGGATTTTGTATATGAGTAAAATAACGTAAGTACGTAAATTATATTGATGTAAACTTTGTTTAAATGTGATTGCATTTAACGATATACGCATTACCTAAAGGTATATGGACTCGACTAAATACGTTTTTTAATAGTTGTTGGGAAAAATATTAAGTATAGACTTTGCCTGTGATCACAGTCAAAAATCTAACTACGTAGTAATAAATGGAACAAGCTCACCGGATTCTCCAGTCTTCTATTGATTAATTTCACACACTTAATCGATAGTGATACACTAAGATCTCAAACCCCTTCGTCGATCCAGTCCCTCCTAGATCTATATCCCAGTTAATTTTTTATTTTATTGCGCAATCCCTAAAACACGACTCCCCGCCATTTGCCGTCCTTTTTTTTTTTTTTTTTTTATTGCGCAATTCCTAAAAAGCGACTCCCGCGCGCCCGCCGATCTGCCGTCTCTTTCTTTTTTTTTTTTCTTTTCTTTCTCTTCATCTAGTAACGTCATAGATTATCTCACCGAAGGGTAGATATTTCAATAATCAGATTTAGCCCATTATTCGAACTGAACTTTTCTTCAAATTCAATTTAATTATATGTTAATGTATTTTGGTATTTTCTATTAAATTGATTATCGAATTTATAAAACTTTAAAGACTCTCATAAACCTTATTAAACTGTGATGTATGCATCCTTTTTACACCTGATGATAAAAGGTAAACTATAATTTGGTTATATATAAGATATAATATATTTTTGTTTAATTTATTTAATTTTCTTGGGACATCCACTACACTTTGAAAACACATCAAAGGAGTTTCCCTTCTGTGTCAATATTTCATATATGGTAACGTCTTCTCTGTACGCTATTGTGAACCTTGACTTTAAAGTTTGTTTATATTAAATAGCTCAGCTTTCGCAGCGGTCACCCATAGGAACCCCTGTTTCTTTTCTATGTACTTATGGTATTAAACCTATTGTACTATAGGCGAACCGTCACAAGTAGAAATAAAATATTAAAAATAAGACAAAAAAGGATTAATTGATTGGATGTATCGATGTATTACTAATCTCGTTTAGAAAGTGTCTCTCTGGTAATTTCAGGACGACTTGGTTATCTTTCAATTAAGCTCCATCGAGAGAGATTATACAAAGAAATGATTTTATCTCCGGACAGAATATCCATCAACTGGGAGAGCCTTTAGGTATGAAAAAAAAAAGTTGCAAAGAAAAATAACAAAGTGCGCGCTAAAGTAATACGGACAGACTTATTCCTCGAAGGGATTCCTGCGAGCCTACTTGAGAACTGGAAAGTTTCGCTTGCTCGTTTCTTCACTACCTAATATTCCCGACTTCGTCCACTGGGCTTTTCATGCGATTCTGTCCTCTCGTCATTTGTCATTCTCTCTAACTGATATACATTTCTACAGTGTTAGGTAAAGCTACCTATGTTCACTACAGGGGATTGCTTGTATTCTTTTCTGCCATTGTTGGGATTATTTCTATTCCGTTCTGCTATGTTTCATTTAAAAAGAAAGGTTCACGATTCGATTTTTTTATACAACATAGACATATAATATATGTCCATCGCCTATAGACATGAGCAGTACCATGGACATAATAGAGTATACTGTTTCCCCAATAATACCCGCCTTGTATTGCCATTCCCGAGGACTCAGGTGTTATTCATCTGTACCATATAATTCACTTACCACTTTCCATCAGGTGGGCCGTCAGCTTGTTTGCCATTCTAAGTTGTATAAAAAAAAAACACTATTATTTATACTGATTAATCAATATATTAAAATACAAATCATCTTTGTTCAAACAAACTTGTTTACAAGCACTTTTAAATCGTCTATTTTTTATTAATGCAAGGTTTAGAAAGTTCTTAACTGTTGAGAAGAGCTCACAAGAAACTCAACAATTACTCTTTTAAATCTCTGTTAATATTTTGTATATTTATTTTAAATGTACTATGTTTTAACTATGTTACCGTATGTCCCCCGGCATAGAATAGGTCACGCCTTCCTCTCCCGTAAGTGTTATAAAAGGCGACTAAGGGAGACCTAGGGATGGGCAGCAGCGTCTCTCTTAAAACATTTCTAAAAGCCTAACTGTGGTTGCCAACCCGCCTACCAAGCGTGGCAACTACTGGCCAAACTCCCCTTATGGGGAAGGCTTATGTCCAACAGTGGACAGATAACGGCTAGACCAATAATAATAAAAATAAAACTATGTCTAAAATTACATGGTCGTTAAAAGCCTGTGTATTGTCGACAAACACCATGCACATTTTTTTTTAATGAATGATAATGGAATGGTAACCCCATCCGCGCTATCGGTATACACAGGCGGGGCAACTGTGAAGGATGATAGGTGAGGATGAAGTAGGTCAGTTAGCCCATCGTGACGAATTCAACAAGAATTGTTCATGATGGTTTCCAGGGGAACCACTTGGAGGTCGACCTAATAAGGCATATTGCTAGCAATGGGGCTGTCAAACTCCATCACTAACAATCCCTTTCCCCTCTCACCATGCACATTTGTCTTTCTAATAATCGTTTTGTATGTAATAGCCTTTGTTCAATAGTTTTAAAAACAATTTTACACTTATTAAAAAGCAGATATGTTCTAGATACGCAAGTGTAGTCACGAATAAAAGCTAGTATATTATAAACAAACGAAATATGTCAGAACAGAAGCAAATGAAATTTTATGAATGATTCCGTTCATGGAATATTTGCTTCAATAAGTTAATTAATTGATGGATGAATGCTCCTATATACTCAATACATGTTTCAAAGGAAAATGAAGTCTGTTGAAATAGGATATAATCGACATTTGAATACAGCTAAATAACCCAATTTTTATTACTTCCTTATTACCACGATATATTATTTTTTAATTTTTTTTTAATTAATAATAATAATAAGTGTATTCAAACAAAAATCATGATCATCGTCATCATCATATCAGCCCTTAGCTATCTACTGCTCAACATAAGCTTCCCCCTTAGGGGGTTATGCCTCTGTCCCATTTGTGTTTCAACCGTGAAACAGTTTTGTTTGCATGGCTGTGTTTCGGTTTGAAAGGTGGGATATGGCGTGAATTTACTGAGTACAGAGGAATAACACCTGAGTCCTCAGGAATGGCAACGCATGGGAGGTATCATGGGCGAAACAGTATACTCTGTTATGTCCATGGTACTGCTCATGTCTATAGGCGACAGTTACAACTTTCCATCAGGTGGACCGTCAGCTTGTTTGCTAAGTAGTATAAAAAAAAATACAAGTTGTGTATTATCTACATAATAAGTACATATTACGCCCTCTGGTCCCGGCATAGAATAGGCCACCCCCTCCTTTCCCGTGGGTGTCATTAGAGGCGACTAAAGGAGAGCGAGGGATGAACTGCAACGTCCCTTTTAAATCTTCAAAGTCTAACTGCGGTTGGCAGGCGAATTGGCAACATTTTATTGTGAGAAGTGGTAACATTTTATTTTTATACAACTTAGAATGGCAAACAAGCTGACGGCCCATCTGATGGAAAGTGGTAACCGTCGCCTATAGACATGAGCAGTACCATGGACATAACAGAGTATACCGTTTCGCCCATGATACCCCCCATGCGTTGCCATTCCTGAGGACTTAGGTGTTATTCCTCTGTACCCAGTAAATTCACGCCATATCCCACCCTTCAAACCGAAACACAGCCATGCAAACACAACTGCTTCACGGTAGAAACACGAATGGGACAGAGTTACACAAGCAATCGACTGGCATAACCCCAGAGAGGGGACATAAGGGGGAGGCTTATGTTCAGCAATGGACAGTTAAAGGCTGGTATCATGATGATGAAATACATGTCCCCTAGTCTATACTTGTTTCAAGTACTCGCCAGATTGATTCGACAACATCCCTATTCGCGATAATTCTGTCTATCCGTGTATTACTTGCGCCAATCAAATTTATTTTCATGCAAAGTGCTTCGGAGAATTTTAAAGAGACAAAGAAAAAAAAAACGAAGGAGAAATAATGTAATCACGATTGTTTGGAAAGCAGAAAAATTGGCTTATTTAGTTCCCCCACCTGCGTCGAGGGTATGGTAATTGGGAACTGTTTACATCAAAATTCAATGGAATCGAGTATTTTGACAAACTTCCTATATAACATGGGTCGGATCGCTGCGTCGCGGCGTCGTGCAGATGTTTTATTTGTTTACTCTTTTAGGTTCAGACATTTAGGGAGCCCGTACAACCTTTTTTTTCTTGTATAAATATTCTTTATTACACTTGTAAAATACAAATATGAAGTAGTTACAAATACTGTGAGCGAGGGTAAGCTAATGTCTGGAATAGATCTCTTCCAGTTATCCAATACAGTGGGTAAAGGTTCTAGAACTTTTATTACAATACGAATATATATATATATATTATACACAGTATGTGCGCACAACAGCTTCGCATTCAGGAATGGTAACACATGTGGGTCTTTAAACGATGATTTCAACTTTCTATTAGGCGTGTCGTCAGACGGTTTAGCATTCTAATCATCATCATCATCAGCCGTTTACTGTTACTGTAAGAGGGACGCTATTGCTCATTTTTCAACCATTAAGTTCCCTAGTATTTATTTATTTATTTTATTTATTTACAAGGCAAGAGCTCCACCGACAAGAGCGCAGCTCTTAAATAGATAGATAGATAGATTTATTTGCAGTCTCCTAATACGCTCGCCCACGAAACCATGAGTACAATAACACATGTTAGATTAAAATCACATAATAAGAATAGAAATAAAATCTATGTCTTAAATCTCTACACATAAACACTTTATGGTCATCCGACGAAACTCCAGCAAGCTGACTAGAGTGTAGCTCATATCTATATATGTATATATGTAATATTCGTCAGATCCGTCAGTATTCTATGACTATGACGATATATGCATTACTACATAGACAATAAAATATAATATAATTAGAATTTTAACAAAATTTCTTAATCAAAAATATTAATGAATATACAAAAGGATGGAGAAACTCGCACCAGACTTATACGGAACTCCAGATCTCAAAACAATTTAGATCAATTTATCGTTACAACTATAAAATATGTACACAATAAATAAACAAATATTCTCTCAAGAAACGTAGTTAATAAGGTACAGAGGTGCCTAACCAGACTATTTTTGCGCCGTCTCCTGTGGTAAAATTAATTATTATTTTATTTAAAAACTATAATAATTGTTGAAACTTTCAAAAAGATGGCTGACTGTCTTAAGTTGGCTTACCGAACTTTGAACAGTCTATTTGCCCCGACGTCTTAGAAATCCTCCGGCGAAAACTTATTGAAGTCTTTAAAGCTTAAATAGAGAAGTATTAGAACAAAGTTTTAAAACAGAACTGCCCATTTTGTAATTACAATTAATGGGTGCTACTAGAAACATAAAGTGGCACTTGTTTTTAATCGATTTTAGGATAAAATGCTCCATTCAAACGACGATTTTTGTAAAAAACGTGAGTCAATTTTTTAATGGTTTACTCGTGTTCGCTCAGCACTGATTTTTAATTTAGTGTTTTTTTTTATTAATAAAAATGATATGGTATACCAGTGTATACCGATAGCGCAAGTGGGGTGCTTGCGCTATCGGTATACACTGGTAGAGCACCAATGAAGGATGATAGGTGAAAATGAAAAGGTAGGTCAGTTAGACCATTGTGACGATTTCAGCAAAAATTTATCATGATAGTTTCCAGAGAGAACCGCGTGATGGTCGATCTGATAGGGTATAATAATAGCAATGGGCACTAACCTCTCCATTACTAACAATCTCTTTTCCCCAACTGAATAAGTGTAGAAAGAGGTGCTCAAATATACTGTATTTTTTTGTATATGTTACAGAAAATTTGTCAGAAAATCAGCACTGTTGACAGTGGGTAACGTGCACGCTGTTGATGACTTAATGTTGAAACAGAAACAGTTTTGTCATCTTTTATTTCTTGTTCTATACTTATGATTTTACGTCATATTATTTTATGTCCAATAAATATTTTCTATTCTATTCTGAACTAAGATAAAAAATTATAAAATTTCATCTGGAAAAGACATCGGTGACAGCTCAATCGGATATTCTATTAAATTAGATGTTATTTTGTAAAAATCCATATCATAGGTTAGTCAAATAAAATTATTTTGTTTATTTTGTTTAATTCCGCTAATATTAGTATACCGACGACTGCCAACATTTGAAAATTAATTAAGTTCTACAACCTTCTATATTTTTCATCAGTCTCTGACCATTATTCAGTTTGTATACATGTTGGCAAATCTTTACATATTGGCAGTCGTACACATACTAATGTTTGCGGAATTAAACAAAATAAACCTAATAAACTAACCAGCTCTATCAAAATATGCTTGGATTCACATTCAAGTTCCGAGCATCCAAATATCGATTCCCAATATAAGACTCAACATTTTCCAAATTCATGGATCAATTAAAAATAATTATCAATGCTTTTGTGCTTCGAAGGGCATGTAAAACCATCGTTGGGTAAGCCGCTTCACAGATCTTCCTATATAATAAAGATAGTCTAAAAACTCTTGTTATCAGAGGGCGCCACCCTCACATGTAATATACAAGTAGTATCCGTAATTTTTCCTATATGACTACCTATTCAAAGAAAGTTCTGAAATTAATTTATAAAAGAGCAGAATCATTGCAAAAGCTGAACTCTTCTTTAAGTGCATCTATCCATCTAGTTTTCAGTATTCTTCTGGAACTAGAATAATGCAAATAGAAATGATAGATGAATTTTGAATGATTACAAACCGTTACTGCTTTTTAGCACTACTTCAATTACTCTTTCGACATGCATGGGCCCTCGTATAAGGATTCGCCTTTATTCCCGAGACAAATTTTGAACAAAAGTAATACGCATGGGTACTTTTGAAAAGCAGCAGTGTACTCGTATTGCATGGCTGTGTTTCGGTTTCGAGTGGGATACGGCGGTGAAATTACAGGGTATAATTTTGTGATCCTCGAAAATGGCAATGCATTAGGAATACTATGGGTATAATAGTGTATTTTGTAATATCCATGGTGCTGTTCATGTCGATAGGTGACGATTATTACTTACCATCAGTAGGCTGTCAGCTTGTTTACCATTCTAAGTTGCATAAAAAAAGTTCTTTTGTTTAAAAATTGTCGCAATATTGTACACTTCTCTACTCACTGACATTGATGCTCCTTTCCAGTTTAGGTGTTGCTGGAAGAGAACTCTTCTAGAGTTAAGCTCGCCTTTGTACATTTGCATATATATATATATATATATATATATATATATATATATATATATATATATATATATATATATATATATATATATATATTTCTGTGAGAGTCCAGTGATTCTATTTCTGATATAATAATTTATTTATTTCTCTCACAAAATGACAACATAATAAAATTGACAGCGATATAGGTTACGATTTAAAAACAATCGTTGTGAGAGACTGGTGTCGGTACTAGTATATCACCCATTCTAGTAGTATAGACTATATTATATGGTTCTGGGATAGTAAAAACATTGTTTATATATATATATATATATATATATATATATATATATATATATATATATATATATTTTTTTTTTTTATTTCTATTGTTATTATGTGATTTTAATCTAACATGTGTTATTGTACTGATGGTTTCGTGGGTGAGCGTATTAGGAGACTGTAAATAAATAAATAAAATAAATAAATACTAGGGAACTTAATGGTATAAATGACGTGGGTAGTATTATATACTTCCACACACACACATTATTTATATATATATTATTTATATATATATATATATATATATATATATATATATATATATATATGTGTGTGTGTGTGTGTGTGTGTGTGGAAGTGCTACCAATACTACCCACGTCTAGTTAAAAATGACAATACGTACATAGTGTAACAAATTACGTAAGTTAATTATAAACTTTGGCAAAATTAGTTGGAAACAGATTTAACTGGCGCGATCAAATCATCTCGTCTAATTACGATGCCTTCGGAATAAGTTGATTGGTTTTCTGATAAAACTAAGTTTCAGTTAAGTTAATTAAAACTATAAGAATACAGGTTTATTAGATGTAACAATAATATTAAAACGCACAATAGATTTTTTTTACTGAATTAAATTGAAAATCTGGCCATGTGGTCCTAGCATAGAATAGGCCACCGAAGAGGCAGTTTTTTTTGTTGAACGCAACCTTTATTATTATTTATACACGCGGCTATTTTTTAAAAGGTCAGAAATATTTAAAAAAATTAAAAATAAAATTAATTTTTAAATATGTTTTATAATAATAATAATATTTATTTAATTAGACTACATAAAGCTCATTTTGTTAGTTATAAATTGACTTAACCTATGTTAGTAAATGAGCGGTCATAACGCTCTTGCATTGATAACCTGTCCCACCCAATAGTTTAGGATGGGACAGTCCATTTTATCAGCAATTGTCTTCAGAACACTGTTTGAGCTAGCTTATTAATAAATAAGTTGTTGAATGCAATACAAGTATTATAAATAATTTCGTATTGCACTGAAGTTGTTTAAAATATCTTTAATTATATATTTCCAAATCATATCTACTTGATTTTTAATTTCATCATCATCATCATCATATTAGCTTTTAACTGTCCACTGCTAAGATAAGCCTCCCCTTTAGAAGATTTAATAGTTACCAGTAGTTACCACATTTGGCAGGCAGATTGGCAACAGCGGTTAGGCTTTGGTGACATTCTAAGAGGGACGCTGTTGCCCATCCCTTGACCGTTAAGTTCCCTTAGTTGCCTCATTAGTTGCTTAGTTGACACCCACGAAAATGGAAGGGGTGGCCCATTCTATGCCGGGACCACACGGTGAATCGTCAAATTAAACTATATCGATTGCAAAAAAAAATGATCAAATTCAGTCCAGAATTAACGAAGAAATCGCGTAACGTACGCAAAAAATATACGCAAATTAAAAAAAATCCTTCTTTATTTCGCGTAAAAATTTTCTAAAATACGTTAATATCGTAACCACGTTTCATCTTTTTCGTCTGTAGATATTGAACTCAACGGAGTTTTTCTTCAACGATAAAAGCGCAAAACCCAAAATAAACATACTTACCAAGGCTTTAAGGATCATTTTGTATATTTAAATACATCTAACTTGTGAAACCAGGGTCTGAATAAGGGATGCAATATTATATATATATATATATAATATTGCATCCCTAATTAATATTTATTAATATTCTATATATAATACCATATATATATATATATATATATATATATATATATATATATATATATATATATATATGGTATTTGTATCTTTGGGAGATGCCTAACTAATTCCAAACTCGATGGGAGCCCTTAGACTCCTAAGCAACTCTGAACAGCTGTTCCATCCTCCATCCTGTTACCATCAGACGAGCTGTATGTTTTTTGCCACCTTCATGATATAAAAAAATATAAATAATTACAATTCAATATAATACAAAAAATAACAAATATAAAATTAAGTACCTAGTAATTTATAAATTGCTTCTAAAAGTAGTTTAAAGGCAGGACGACAAGTTTCGGGTCTGTAATGTATTTTACAGCGTTTTAAAATGTTCGCCTTCGCAGCTAGGGCTAGTCAACTTTAGCAATTAACTTTTAGTTCTGCAAGTCAAATGATATCTGCTTTTAAAAATGGTAGCCAATAGCTGCTGCAACTCTCCCTGCGTACTTCTAATTTACTGAAAACACTTCAGTATTGCCCAATAGAGCAATAAAGTCCGATCAATCTAATCTGATCGCGAAATTGAGCTAAGCAATTTTCTTTATTACATACATGGTGGAATAATAAAAATTGCCCATGCCCCCTTAACGGATGGATGCCTCCCCCTTGACCCTACTATCTCATATTATGGCTCATTTTTCTTATCCTTAATGACCAAACACAACATAAGGAATAGATGCAAGTAAGCTGCTTAGCAACAGAAATATAAGTTTAGAAGCGACTAAGGAAACAATTTCATACTATTTTCTTTCTTCTTTCTTTATTTATTCATTATTGTCACAAACGGTATATATTATATTAGAATAATAATTAAATATAACACAAGGGCAAGTTTATCTCGAAAAGAGATTTTTGTCAGTTTATATACGATATAAACTGACAGCTTATTCGTAGTTACAGACATACATACATGTGTGCCAATCGACTTAAATATTATTGTTAAAAATAAATAGATAAAATATCTGCACAATTGAAAACACATATGTATAAATACATAAATACATAAATATAATTATATATATAATACAAATGTATTATATAATATAATAGTATTGTCTTCTTTCTTATATAGCTCGCTGTTTATGATACAAATGAGATAATGGACTTCATATAATAATATAAAGCAATTCCCACGACATAAAGAAATAATAAAAATATATGTATCGCATTGCGACGAAATATATAATTTATTTTAACTAATGAATTACTTATAAGCAATGGACTTTCCCTAAGTCCGCCCCTGGGAGAAATATTAACATTTTCCCCGTATTTCTCCAGGTGCGTCCCTCCGCGCGGCTGGCAAATCCTGGCGGGCGGAACATAAGGCGGCGCGCACACTCGGCATCATAGTTGGTGCGTTTTTATTATGTTGGCTGCCATTTTTTCTATGGTAAGTAATTAATGTTTGTATTAAACCTAATTATAACATGGCAAATAAATAATAGTATTAAATAATATTAAATATTATACACCATTTTTATCGGGTCTGAAATAAGTTTTCAAATTATTCTAAATGTTTTATTCTATTTGTCGTTACAATAAATTTCTGTTCTATTTGCTAATAAATGTTTACATTTTAATTTGGTTTTTATTTGCCTAATTCACCATTTAGTTAATTTAATTTGTCCTTTTATAATTTTGTAATATAAATAATAATTAAAAATTGTGTCTCACAAAACACATATTAGCAAACATTTTATAAATATGACATAATAAATATTATATTAATAATTAAAAATCATGTCCCGTAAAATAACCGACTTCAACTAAGACAAAACAATTTATTTTGGTCTTAAACTTAAACCACTGAAGCGATTTTAATAAAATTTCTATAGAAACGATCTGTGAGTATATCTTATCAGCTAAAAAAAGAATTTTCCAAATCGGTTTAAAATTGACGGAGTTGTGAGGTTTGAAACATACAAAAAATACAATCGAATTGAGAGCCACCGTTTTTTTTGAAGTCGGTTAAAAATAAGTTTTTAATCTGTACTAATATCTAATATAAAGGTAACATTTCATCATAGGTACGTTACAACGAACGTGTGCGGCGAGCCGTGCGAGACACCGTCTATTGTGGTCGGCGTACTCTTCTGGATCGGCTACTTCAACTCGGCACTGAACCCGCTCATTTATGCGTATTTTAATCGTGATTTCCGAGACGCATTTAAAAACACATTAATGTGCGCGCTGCCTTGTTGTTTTAGCTGTTGGAAAGACACTGGCACAGCGCAGTTTGTATAATAGTTACAGACGTGCGACAAAAAAATCGTTTAATTTATTTACGTGATTAGTACTACTTTAGATGTAAGGGACTCTACAATATGTATCGCATTATTTATATTAACATTAGTCGCAGTTAAGTAGAACGTGAAATTGTAGTGTTTAATGTGAAAAAAAATGCGATTTTAAATCGCATCAAATTGTTACTTGCATAATAAGGAATTATGATATGTAATGTTAAATGAAAAGATATGAGTAATAAAATTATTATAATTGAAATTTATTTTGTATATAATATATAATTAATTTATATAATTGATAATGTTGAGACTGGTTCACTTTGTATGATCTGAGGTTTATTTCTCTTTCTGTATTGAAAGGTTATTATAATTCTTAGCGTCGTAATTCTTTTTCATTTCAACTTAGATGCTAAATTATAATGTATGGACAAGTTTGTGTTGTATAAAGCTTATTAAGATTGTAGAGTCAGACGTAATTTCTAAATTAGGATGGTAATTCAAGTATTATTAAAGTTGATCTCGTGTTATTCACTAAGTCTCAAAGTTTATATCTTGAACATGCGTCAAATACTATATGTATGTAATATTATGTAGATATAATTGTTCATTAATATAATATACTTTAAGAAAATTTACATATTTATATTTAAATTGCAACTTTATGTATAAATATTATACATAAATACTATTTTCAATATATTTTTGTAAATGAGATGTTACATTACGAAAGTCCTTAACACTGATTATTTGATTAGAATTATTTAATTCCCCATGATTATTTCAATATTTCTGTTTATAAAACTAATGACTTATATTTTTAATTCAATAAATTCTGATGAGCGTTAAAAATGTACTAACTTGCAGACATTGCGATTATTAATCGTCAGTAATTGCGATTTAAATATTTATCCGCTCGTCTGCATATAACATAGGGGAGGTTATAACAATACGAAATCCATCGTATTCATGAAACCGTACAACTTTCTACAAAGAACAAATGGGTCGAAATAACGAAACAATTATTGAACATTTCATGTCTTATCTTCAATTTAATTGACGTGTCTAATTGCGACGAAGGCGCCCTCTGCCGAGAATTTTTTTATGATACTTAAAATTACAAAATTTAACGGCGCACCTGGTAGAATACAGCCGCCTATATATATATATATATATATATATATATATATATATATATATATATATATATATATGAACAACACCATGAATACCATGGAATACACTGTAACTCCCATGGCGCCCCTCAATCGTCACCATTCCTGAGGACTGTAGTGTTATGCCTACGTATCCTGTGTCCTTATTCAGTAACTTCTCTCCTATATTTCTATTTATTTGTTTATCACAGATCTTTGCAATATGTCTAAACCACCAAAATATGGATTTTCAGTAGTAATGTCTAAAATCCTCTTATAGTTCTTCTCTTATTGTCCCATTCGTGTTTCAACCGTGAAGCAGTTGTGTTTGCATGGCTGTGTTTCGATTTGAAGGGTGGGAAAAAAATATATAATGCAATAATGAGTGTTTGTTTATCAGTCACAAACGCTTCTTATATTCGTACTGCCATTTTGAAACCACGTGAGTAATTTCTAACTGTACTAATATAGGTTGTATTTAAAAATAATAGTTGCTCAATCTGTATGTTTGTTAGTATTCTATTATTTTTTTTTTCTTTAATCCATAGTGTAAATATAGATTTAAATACAACTAAGCACCTTTGTTTATTTAAATCACGCGCGTCATTCTACGAAGAGATCTTTTAAATATTTTTATTATTAGATTAGAAATTGATCGAAACAACGTCACTAAATATAACTAAATTATTTTCGTTAATTATTTTGTAATTAAAGATAATTTGATGTAAAATTTCTAAATTGGCGAATAGTCCTTTTATTGTGTGTATGTATTTATATGTATGAATGTAAAGTGACAGTTAATACGCGATCTTTTCTTAAATGGATTATAACGCACACACACAATTGCAATGTTTCTTGCCAGTACGTGTTTTTTGCAAAATTGTACAATACACGAGAATAAAGACAAAAATTATGAGAAATTATTACTATATCGGTAAAAGACAAATAAAACGACTCGCCAATTTAGAAATTTCGTCACAAATTGTCTTTAATTACAAAA